>NC_060187.1:25674061-25967461 GCF_021184085.1 Oncorhynchus gorbuscha | reverse complement strand
ACTTTACAGAAACAGAGTTTATTCCAAGTCAAAACAGGAAAACTGAAACCCTCTAGTCAGTAGAGGGGGACAACTGGAGATGCGACCACAGACTGCAGGTCACTTCGGGAAGGCGCAGGCCGTAGCTGAAATAGACACCTGCTCACACGCAGCATCTGAAGAAGGCAAAAACACGACAGGACGGAACGAGGACACAGAACAGCAAACAAGGATCCGACAAGGACAGAAGCGAAAACAGAGAGAGAAATAGGGACTTAATCAGAGGGCAAAATAGGGAACAGGTGTGAAAGAGTAAATGAGGTAGTTAGGAGAATGAGGAACAGCTGGGAGCAGGAATGGAACGATAGAGAGAGAGAGAGAGAGAGAGAGAGAGAGAGAGAGAGAGAGAGAGAGAGAGAGAGAGAGAGAGAGAGAGAGAGAGAGAGAGAGAGAGAGAGAGAGAGAGAGGGAGAGGGGAGGGGAGAGAGAGGGATAGAAAGAGGGAAAGAACCTAATAAGACCAGCAGGGGGAAACGAATAGAAGGGGAAGCACAGGGACAAGACATGACAATCAATGACAAAACATGACAGTACCCCCCCACTCACCGAGCGCCTCCTGGCGCACTCGAGGAGGAACCCTGGCGGCAACGGAGGAAATCATCAATCAACGAACGGTCCAGCACGTCCCGAGATGGAACCCAACTCCTCTCCTCAGGACCGTAACCCTCCCAATCCACTAAGTACTGGTGGCCACGTCCCCGAGAACGCATGTCCATGATCTTCCGTACCCTGTAAATAGGTGCGCCCTCGACAAGGACGGGGGGAAGACGAACGGGGCGCGAAGAAAAGGCTTGACACAGGAGACATGGAAGACTGGGTGGACGCGACGAAGATGTCGCGGAAGAAGCAGTCGCACTGCGACAGGATTGACGACCTGAGAAACACGGAACGGACCAATGAACCGCGGAGTCAACTTGCGAGAAAGCTGTCGTAAGGGGAAGGTTACGAGTGGAAAGCCACACTCTCTGACCGCGACAATACCTAGGACTCTTAATCCTACGTTTATTGGTGGCTCTCACAGTCTGCGCCCTGTAACGGCAAAGTGCAGACCTGACCCTCCTCCAGGTGCGCTCACAACGTTGGACAAAAGCCTGAGCGGAGGGAACGCTGGACTCGGCGAGCTGGGACGAGAACAGAGGAGGCTGGTACCCAAGACTACTCTGAAAAGGAGATAGCCCGGTAGCAGACGAAGGAAGCGAGTTGTGAGCGTATTCTGCCCAGGGGAGCTGTTCTGCCCAAGACGCAGGGTTTCTAAAAGAAAGGCTGCGTAATATGCGACCAATCGTCCGATTGGCCCGTTCTGCTTGACCGTTAGACTGGGGATGAAAACCGGAAGAGAGACTGACGGAAGCACCAATCAAACGACAGAACTCCCTCCAAAACTGTGACGTGAATTGCGGATCTCTGTCCGAAACGGCGTCTAACGGGAGGCCATGAATTCTGAACACATTCTCAATGATGATTTGTGCCGTCTCCTTAGCGGAAGGAAGCTTAGCGAGGGGAATAAAATGAGCCGCCTTAGAGAACCTATCGACAACCGTAAGAATCACAGTCTTCCCCGCAGACGAAGGCAGACAGGTAATAAAGTCTAAGGCGATGTGAGACCATGGTCGAGAAGGAATGGGAAGCGGTCTGAGACGACCGGCAGGAGGGGAGTTACCTGACTTAGTCTGCGCGCAGTCCGAACAAGCAGCCACGAAACGGCGCGTGTCACGCTCCTGAGTAGGCCACCAAAACCGCTGGCGAATAGAAGCAAGCGTACCCCGAACGCCGGGGTGGCCAGCTAACTTGGCAGAGTGAGCCCACTGAAGAACAGCCAGACGAGTAGAGACAGGAACGAAAAGAAGGTTACTAGGACAAGCGCACGGCGACGCAGTGTGAGTGAGTGCTTGTTTTACCTGTCTCTCAATTCCCCAGACAGTCAACCCGACAACACGCCCTTCAGGGAGAATCCCCTCGGGGTCGGTAGAAGCTACAGAAGAACTGAAGAGACGGGATAAGGCATCAGGCTTGGTGTTCTTATTTCCCGGGCGATAAGAAATCACGAACTCGAAACGAGCGGAAAACAACGCCCAACGAGCTTGACGTGCATTGAGTCGTTTGGCAGAACGGATGTACTCAAGGTTCTTATGGTCAGTCCAAACGACAAAAGGAACGGTCGCCCCCTCCAACCACTGTCGCCATTCGCCTAGGGCTAAGCGGATGGCGAGCAGTTCGCGGTTACCCACATCATAGTTGCGTTCCGATGGCGACAGGCGATGAGAAAAATACGTGCAAGGATGGACCTTATCGTCAGAATGGAAGCGCTGGGACAGAATGGCTCCCACGCCCACCTCTGAAGCGTCAACCTCGACAATGAATTGTTTAGTGACGTCAGGAGTAACAAGGATAGGAGCGGATGTAAAACGCTTCTTGAGGAGATCAAAGGCTCCCTGGGCGGAACCGGACCACTTAAAGCACGTCTTGACAGAAGTAAGGGCTGTGAGAGGGGCTGCCACTTGACCGAAATTACGAATGAAACGCCGATAGAAATTCGCGAAACCGAGAAAGCGCTGCAACTCGACACGTGACTTAGGGACGGGCCAATCGCTGACAGCCTGGACCTTAGCGGGATCCATCTGAATGCCTTCAGCGGAAATAACAGAACCGAGAAATGTGACAGAGGAGACATGAAAGGCGCACTTCTCAGCCTTCACATAGAGACAATTCTCTAAAAGGCGCTGGAGTACACGTCGAACGTGCTGAACATGAATCTCGAGTGACGGTGAAAAAATCAGGATATCGTCAAGGTAAACGAAAACAAAGATGTTCAGCATGTCTCTCAGTACATCATTAACTAATGCCTGAAAGACAGCTGGAGCATTAGCGAGACCAAACGGCAGAACCCGGTATTCAAAATGCCCTAACGGAGTGTTAAACGCCGTTTTCCACTCGTCCCCCTCCCTGATGCGCACGAGATGGTAAGCTTTACGAAGGTCCAACTTAGTAAAGAACCTGGCTCCCTGCAGAATCTCGAAGGCTGACGACATAAGGGGAAGCGGATAACGATTCTTAACCGTTATGTCATTCAGCCCTCGATAATCCACGCAGGGGCGCAGGGTACCGTCCTTCTTCTTAACAAAAAAAACCCCGCTCCGGCGGGAGAGGAAGAAGGCACAACGGTACCGGCGTCGAGAGAAACAGACAGATAATCTTCGAGAGCCTTACGTTCGGGAGCCGACAGAGAGTATAGTCTACCCCGAGGGGGAGTGGTCCCCGGAAAGAGATCAATACAACAATCATACGACCGGTGAGGAGGAAGGGAGTTGGCTCTGGACCGACTGAAGACCGTGCGCAGATCATGATATTCCTCCGGCACTCCTGTCAAATCACCAGGTTCCTCCTGAGAAGAGGGGACAGAAGAAACAGGAGGGATAGCAGACATTAAACACTTCACATGACAAGAAACGTTCCAGGATAGGATAGAATTACTAGACCAATTAATAGAAGGATTATGACATACTAGCCAGGGATGACCCAAAACAACAGGTGTAAAAGGTGAACGAAAAATCAAAAAGGAAATGGTCTCACTGTGGTTACCAGATACTGTGAGGGTTAAAGGTAGTGTCTCACATATGATACTGGGGAGAAGACTACCATCTAAGGCGAACATGGGCGTGGGCTCCCCTAACTGTCTGAGAGGAATGTCATGTTTCCGAGCCCATGCTTCGTCCATAAAACAACCCTCAGCCCCAGAGTCTATCAAGGCACTGCAGGAAGCTGCCGAACCGGTCCAGCGTAGATGGACCGACAAGGTAGTACAGGATCTTGATGGAGAGACCTGAGTAGTAGCGCTCACCAGTAGCCCTCCGCTTACTGATGAGCTCTGGCCTTTTACTGGACATGAAATGACAAAATGTCCAGCAGAACCACAATAGAAGCAAAGGCGGTTGGTAATTCTCCGTTCCCTCTCCTTAGTCGAGATGCGAATACCTCCCAGCTGCATGGGCTCAATCTCTGAGCCAGTGGGAGGAGATGGTTGAGATGCGGAGAGGGGGAACACCGTTAACGCGAGCTCTCTTCCACGAGCTCGGTGACGAAGATCTACCCGTCGTTCTATGCGGATGGCGAGTGCAATCAAAGAATCCACGCTGGAAGGAACCTCCCGGGAGAGAATCTCATCCTTAACCTCAGCGTGGAGTCCCTCCAGAAAACGAGCGAGCAACGCCGGCTCGTTCCAGTCACTGGAGGCAGCAAGAGTGCGAAACTCTATAGAGTAATCCGTTATGGATCGATCACCTTGACATAGGGAAGCCAGGGCCCTGGAAGCCTCCCTCCCAAAAACTGAACGATCAAAAACCCGTATCATCTCCTCTTTAAAGTTCTGATACTCGTTAGTACACTCAGCCCTTGCCTCCCAGATAGCTGTGCCCCACTCCCGAGCCCGTCCCGTAAGGAGTGATATGACGTAGGCGATCCGAGCTCTCTCTTGAGTATGTGTTGGGCTGGAGAGAGAACACAATATCACACTGGGTGAGAAAGGAGCGGCACTCAGTGGGCTGCCCAGAGTAACATGGTGGGTTATTAACCCTAGGTTCCGGAGACTCGGATGACCAGGAAGTAGCTGGTGGCTCGAGACGGAGACTCTGAAACTGTCCTGAGAGGTCGGAGACCTGAGCGGCCAGGGTCTCAACGGCATGACGAGCAGCAGACAATTCCTGCTCGTGTCTGCCGAGCATCGCTCCCTGGATCTCGACGGCTGAGTTGCGAGAATCCGTAGTCGCTGGGTCCATTCTTGGTCGGATCCTTCTGTTATGCAGGTGAATGAGGACCCAAAAGCGACTTTACAGAAACAGAGTTTATTCCAAGTCAAAACAGGAAAACTGAAACCCTCTAGTCAGTAGAGGGGGACAACTGGAGATGCGACCACAGACTGCAGGTCGCTTCGGGAAGGCGCAGGCCGTAGCTGAAATAGACACCTGCTCACACGCAGCATCTGAAGAAGGCAAAAACACGACAGGACGGAACGAGGACACAGAACAGCAAACAAGGATCCGACAAGGACAGAAGCGAAAACAGAGAGAGAAATAGGGACTTAATCAGAGGGCAAAATAGGGAACAGGTGTGAAAGAGTAAATGAGGTAGTTAGGAGAATGAGGAACAGCTGGGAGCAGGAACGGAACGATAGAGAGAGAGAGAGAGAGAGGGAGAGAGGGAGGGGGAGAGAGAGGGATAGAAAGAGGGAAAGAACCTAATAAGACCAGCAGGGGGAAACGAATAGAAGGGGAAGCACAGGGACAAGACATGACAATCAATGACAAAACATGACAGTGTTAGCTAATCCAAGTGTATAATTTTAAAAGGCTAATTGATCATTAGAAAACCCTTTTACAATTATGTTAGCACATCTGAAAACTGTTGTTCTGATTAAAGAAGCAATAAAGCTGGTCTTCTTTAGACTAGTTGAGTATCTGGAGCATCAGCATTTGTGGGTTCGATTACAGGCTCAAAATGGCCAGAAACAAAGAACGTTATTCTGAAACTCATCTGGACAAGCCTCTTGATCTCTTTGGTGTCTCCTTCATTACTGACTTGCCAAAAGGATTTTCCCATGGAAACCGGAGGTTGCTAAACTTCAGGTATTTTTCATCAGTGTATGGAGAGAAGAGAGAGGGCAGCAAAGAGAGGGATAAATGTTACACTAACAACGCTGTTGTCATGTATTGTGAAGCATTGCAGACATTATTAGCACTTTAGTCAATAACAACTGATATTCTGGAACCAAGAAGAGGCCCTTACCTGAATCTATAGATTCTATGTCCCTCTTGTCCCCCGCTCCCACCATGCTACAGTACATGTAGTACTACTGACTCAGACATCTTCCTCATCCATACCTTCAATTACTTTAGTTGCCTTGATGTCATACCTTATCTCCATCCTATATCCCTAACTCTCAATAGAGTGCCTTAAGCAACCCTAATAACTTTAATAACAACCCCAAGGCTGCTGTTTACCTTTCTGTTTGTATTTCCCTTTGTTTCTCCCAAAGCCCCAGAGAGAGGAGGCAACAGCAGCAGCGCCGCTGGCCTGGTCTGGGTAAAAGAGACAGACATTGTGCAGAAGGGCAGATCGATGTTCCCTAAGATTTTACTGCAGTGGTGCGCAGCCCTGTCGAGTTGTGCCGTTGAAATAGGTAAAGGGTTACACTGCTGCATCGCATCCATGCGCTTCGACAATGACAACAAGCTGTTTACGCTGAAAAGCTATACGGCACGTTAGCCAACCCATTGCGCTAGCATGGCACTGAGTTATGCTATTGAGCTATGGCTGTTAGCTGTCCCACTATGCTTATGGCTATAACCAGTGCTATGAAGCCATGGTGTAGGGCTGTGTCACAGAGGAGGGATGTGAAGCTGTTGGGTGGCTACACAGCAGTGTGATGCTATACCACTGCCACTCTGTGTTGCAGCTGTACCCTTGTCAAAGGCATCTCTCTCTCTCTCTCTGCTTATGCAGAGCACATAGCCACTCCTCGTGCTTCTCTCATCCTATCCGCAGCTCTGCTCTCAAGTCTGTCTACTGCGTGCCAACGCACGCACACACGCACACACACAGACACCCACACGCATGTACACACTCACATACACGCACACACAGACACACACATGCAGACAAACGCATGCACACACACAGACACACACACACGCACGCACACACACACAGACACACTCATGGTCTCATTGCCACGCAGACACCTGCTCAACATACTCTCATGTGGTCAGTTCAGCTAAAGCTATTATACTCACACACCGCATATATACATACATCCATATCCACACACATACTGTACACACACATACTGTACACAAACATACTGTACACAAACATACTGTACACACATACTGTACACGCTTTCACATAAATATACAGTACACTAACACACGTCATTACAATCAATAACACAATCTCTCTCTCTCACATCAATACACACAGTATACTCCAACACATTCCCTCTCTTACATCTCCACATACATCTCCTTGTTCTGTGCTAACTAGAGTCAGTCAGTAGAAAGAGCCATTCTGAGTGAGGCATTTCTGAGAGGCTCTGTCACCCTCAGGAAGGAGAAGCATTGAGCAGAGGGAGTACAGCACGTTGCTGATCCTTCTGGGGATGGGATCATTTTCTCTGTCTGTCTCTCTCTCTCTCTTTCTCCATGTCTCTATCCCTCTCTTTATGTCTCTATCCCTCTCTCCCTCTCTTTATCTCTCTCTATCCATCTTTCCCTCTACCCCCATCTCTCTCTGTCTTTCCCTTTATTTGTTGCAGCCAACAAAGTGCAGCGACTGATGAGATGTGTTGCAGCCAGAGGGCTGTGTGTGTGATTGAGGTGTTGAGACAATTGGTTGGTGAGATAAAAACAGCATCTTTCATTTGAATCTATTTTTTACAACATTATGTTTCTTAAATTGTCTCTGTTAGTGGTGAACATGGTGAACCATGTGGTTTTGTTCAGAAGTTGCACTGCTGTCATGTGTGATGGGTGTTATTCACATTGTGATTAGGTGGAGGATCTCTAATGGAATGCAGGTCTGGGGGAACAAATGACTTCCCTGCTGGGCTAACACGTTATCCACAGCTGCAGTGAGAGAAGGAGATAGTTGAGAGAGGGAAGTAGAGAGAGAGTACTGTGAGTATTCTGTGATTTGCTCAGTTAAGGATTATCTTGATTTGAAAGATGTGTAATTTTTATTAACACTTTAATTGAATTGCAACCCTTTTCTGAGCTTACGTAAGGTGTTTGTTTGGCTGTCTAAGCAATCGTTATTTATATATATATTATTTTTTGTTACCTTTATTTAACTAGACAAGTCAGTTAAGAACAAATTCTTATTTTCAATGACAGCCCAACCCGGACAATGCTGGGCCAATTGTGCGCCACCCTATGGGACTCCCAATCACAACCGGATGTGATACAGCCTGGAATTGCCAGGTAGAATTGTCATTGCCAGGTAGAATTGTCATTGCCAGGTAGAATTGTCATTGCCAGGTAGAGGATAAGAGGCCTAGGGAGAAAGCAGAGGGCAAGGGACAAGTGTGCTATTCAAACTGCACACTTTGCATGAACTCTCCTGTTTCTCCCTTCACTCAGTGAGTGATGCTCTGTCATCTCCTTTTCTCCTTCCTTACACGGGACAGGACTCACACTCTCACACTAAAGACGACAACAACCCCCGTGTTCCCGCTCTTTTTTCTTACCACAGACAATGTGTGTCGTTACCATTGCTAAGGACGCCAGGGAAACTAAGCGTGACACTCATTTATCCAAAAGCCCAGGTAAATATATATACATATTTTTAAGTGATTTTAGACAAGGCCTTAAAGTGATTGGACTCAGACTAGAATTAATGATAACCTTGGGAGAATACAAGGAGGCCTTTGTTGGCTTATATTTATACCTCTTTTTAACTGTCTCTTTAAGAAATGCATGGTGTGGTGATGCAGTGATGGGTTGTACAGTAACTGATATCAGTATCTTAGACTGATGGTTTAAGGCCTCTGTATGACCCTGTGTGTGATTTCTGCACTCTGTACCTACGTTTATCACCTATTGATATCTACTTTCCTATGGTGAATTAATACATTCTGAAAGGATGTAATTGAAAGGACAAAAACTAAAGGAAATAAAGCAATGTATCAGGACAGCGAGCAGCACTGTAGATGATTGATTATCCAAACTAAAGTAAATAACTGAAATTGATCAGTGGAATAGTTTTAGTTAACAACTCTGAATATGGACCTACATAAATCAATACACAGCCTGAGCCCATATCTCTTCACTCTAGGCTTAGGCTTGAAGCATTTCCTTTCTGCATTTACAGACAGCCCGATGTGATGTTAGACTATAGTTCAAAATATAGGTCTGTGTTGATAGTAGAGAGTAATAATAGCTTTACTATGTAGTCGATTATGTTTCATGCTGACCATTCAGACTTAACCCTAAAGTAGACGTGTGGAATGCTACTGGTTGTTCTACTCTGCTGAAAACATGTCCTTTCTGGTTTCATTTTTTAAACTTTATTTAACAGTGAAGAACACATTCTTAATTACAACAGCCTAGGAACAGTGGGTTAACTGCCTTGTTCAGGGGCAGAACAACGGATTTTTACCTTGTCAGCTTGGGGATTCGATCTAACAACCTTTAGGTTACAGGCCCAACAATCTAACCACTAGGCTATCTGCTGCCCCATGCATGAGTGTGTGAGCATGCCAGGGGCAGTGAGTGCAGTATGGGCCAGCCAGTGAAACAGAGCAGAAGCAGTGCAGTATGGGCCAGCCAGTGAAACAGAGCAGAAGCAGTGCAGTATGGGCCAGCCAGTAAAACAGAGCAGAATCAGTGTAGTATGGGCCAGCCAGTGAAACAGAGCAGAGGCAGTGTAGTATGGGCCAGCCAGTGAAACAGAGCAGAGGCAGTGCAGTATGGGCCAGCCAGTGAAACAGAGCAGAGGCAGTGTAGTATGGGCCAGCCAGTGAAACAGAGCAGAGGCAGTGTAGTATGGGCCAGCCAGTGAAACAGAGCAGAGGCAGTGTAGTATGGGCCAGCCAGTGAAACAGAGCAGAGGCAGTGCAGTATGGGCCAGCCAGTGAAACAGAGCAGAGGCAGTGTAGTATGGGCCAGCCAGTGAAACAGAGCAGAGGCAGTGTAGTATGGGCCAGCCAGTGAAACAGAGCAGAGGCAGTGTAGTATGGGCCAGCCAGTGAAACAGAGCAGAGGCGGTGCAGTATGGGCCAGCCAGTGAAACAGAGCAGAATCAGTGTAGTATGGGCCAGCCAGTGAAACAGAGCAGAGGCAGTGTAGTATGGGCCAGCCAGTGAAACAGAGTAGAATCAGTGTAGTATGGGCCAGCCAGTGAAACAGAGCAGAGGCAGTGTAGTATGGGCCAGCCAGTGAAACAGAGCAGAGGCAGTGTAGTATGGGCCAGCCAGTGAAACAGAGCAGAGGCAGTGTAGTATGGGCCAGCCAGTGAAACAGAGCAGAAGCAGTGCAGTATGGGCCAGCCAGTGAAACAGAGCAGAATCAGTGTAGTATGGGCCAGCCAGTGAAACAGAGCAGAGGCAGTGTAGTATGGGCCAGCCAGTGAAACAGAGCAGTGGCAGTGCAGTATGGGCCAGCCAGTGAAACAGAGCAGAATCAGTGTAGTATGGGCCAGCCAGTGAAACAGAGCAAAGGCAGTGTAGTATGGGCCAGCCAGTGAAACAGAGCAGAGGCAGTGCAGTATGGGCCAGCCAGTGAAACAGAGCAGAATCAGTGTAGTATGGGCCAGCCAGTGAAACAGAGCAGAATCAGTGTAGTATGGGCCAGCCGGTGAAACAGAGCAGAGGCAGGTTTGATTTTTTAAACTTTATTTAACAGTGAAGAACACATTCTTAATTACAACAGCCTAGGAACAGTGGGTTAACTGCCTTGTTCAGGGGCAGAACAACAGATTTTTACCTTGTCAGCTTGGGGATTCGATCTAACAACCTTTAGGTTACAGGCCCAACAATCTAACCACTAGGCTATCTGCTGCCCCATGCATGAGTGTGTGAGCATGCCAGGGGCAGTGAGTGCAGTATGGGCCAGCCAGTGAAACAGAGCAGAAGAAGTGCAGTATGGGCCAGCCAGTGAAACAGAGCAGAATCAGTGTAGTATGGGCCAGCCAGTGAAACAGAGCAGAAGCAGTGTAGTATGGGCCAGCCAGTGAAACAGAGCAGAGGCAGTGTAGTATGGGCCAGCCAGTGAAACAGAGCAGAGGCAGTGTAGTATGGGCCAGCCAGTGAAACAGAGCAGAAGAAGTGCAGTATGGGCCAGCCAGTGAAACAGAGCAGAATCAGTGTAGTATGGGCCAGCCAGTGAAACAGAGCAGAAGCAGTGTAGTATGGGCCAGCCAGTGAAACAGAGCAGAAGCAGTGTAGTATGGGCCAGCCAGCGAAACAGAGCAGAGGCAGTGCAGGACATGCCCTAATGCTGGGTAAAATAGGGCATCATCCACAGTAGAACACTCAGTACTTCCCCAGAGGGAGAAACAGTTAAATCAAAGTTTATTATTGTCATGTGCGCCAAATACACCTTACAGTGAAATGCTTACTTACAGGCTCTTACCAATTGTGCGAAATAAAGGTGTGTGTGTGTGTGTGTCAGGGGTAAGTAAATAAATTAAACAACAGTAAAAAGACATTTGAAAATAACAGTAGCAAGGCTATATACAGACACCGGTTAGTCATGCTTATTGATGTAGTATGTACATGTGGGTATGGTTAAAGTGACTATGCATATATGATGAAAAGAGAGTAACAGTAGCGTAAAAAGAGGGGTCGGCGGGTGGTGGGTCACAATGAAGATAGCCCGGTTAGCCAATGTGCGGGAGAACTGGTCGGTCGGGCCAATTGAGGTAGTATGTACATGAATGTATAGTTTTAGTTCCTCTATCACCTGCATGACAGAAGGAACCTTCCAAGGGAATGGACCCAGCGACTTCAGGCTCGTTACACTGCCGTCAAGATCAAGGCCATGCTCGGCAAAGTGACTATGCAAATATGATAAACAGAGAGTAGCAGCAGCGTAAAAGAGGGGTTGGGGGGCACACAATGCAAATAGTCTGGGTAACCATCTCGTTACCTGTTTAGGAGTCTTATGGCTTGGGGGTAAAAACTGTTGAGATGCCTTTTTGTCCTAGACTTGGCACTCCGGTACCGCTTGCCATGCGGTAGTCGAGAGAACAGTCTATGGCTGGGGTCTTTGACCATTTTCAAATCAAATCAAATTTTATTTGTCACATACACATGGTTAGCAGATATTAATGCGAGTGTAGCGAAATGCTTGTGCTTCTAGTTCTACAGTGGTCCTTCTGTAGCTCAGTTGGTAGAGCATGGCGCTTGTAACGCCAGAGTAGTGGGTTCGATCCCCGGGACCACCCATACGTAGAATGTATGCACACATGACTTTAAGTCGTTTTGGATGAAAGCGTCTGCTAAATGGCATATATTATATTATAATGCAGTAATAACCAACGAGTAATCTAACCTAACAATTCCACAACTACTACTTTACACACACAAGTGTAAAGGGATAAAGAATATGTACATAAAGATATATGAATGAGTGATGGTACAGAACGACATAGATAAGATGCAGTAGATGGTATCGAGTACAGTATATACATATGAGATGAGTAATGTAGGGTATGTAAACATTATATTAAGTGGCATTGTTTAAAGTGGCTAGTCATTTTTTACATCAATTTCCATCAATTTCCATTATTAAAGTGGCTGGAGTTGAGTCAGTATGTTGGCAGCAGCCACTCAATGTTAGTGGTGGCTGTTTAATAGTCTGATGGCCTTGAGATAGAAGCTGTTTTTCAGTCTCTCGGTCCCTGTTTCGATGCACCTGTACTGACCTCGCCTTCTGGATGATAGCGGGGTGAACAGGCAGTGGCTCGGGTGGTTGTTGTCCTTGATGATCTTTATGGCCTTCTTGTGACATCGGGTGGTGTATGTGTCCTGGAGGGCAGGTAGTTTGCCTCCGGTGATGCGCTGTGCAGACCTCACTACCCTCTGGAGAGCCTTACGGTTGTGGGCAGAGCAGTTGCCATACCAGGCGGTGATACAGCCCGACAGGATGCTCTCGATTGTGCATCTGTAGAAGTTTGTGAGTGCTTTTGGTGACAAGCCAAATTTCTTCAGCCTCCTGAGGTTGAAGAGGCGCTGCTGCGCCTTCTTCACAACGCTGTCTGTGTGGGTGGATCATTCAGTTTGTTCATGATGTGTACGCTGAGGAACTTAAAACTTACTACCCTCTCCACTACTGTCCCGTCGATGTGGATAGGGGGGTGCTCCCTCTGCTGTTTTCCTGAAGTCCACAATCATCTCCTTTGTTTTGTTGACGTTGAGTGTGAGGTTATTTTCCTGACACCACACTCCGAGGGCCCTCACCTCCTCCCTGTAGGCCGTCTCGTCATTGTTGGCAATCAAGCCTAGTTGGATCAGCCTGTAGTGTGGTTTTCCACTTTAATTTTGAGTGTGACTCCAAATCCAGACACATTTGATTTCCATTGATAATTTGTGTGTGATTTTGTTGTCAGCACATTCAACTATGTAAAGAAAAAAGTATTTAATAAGAATATTTCATTCATTCAGATCTAGGATGTGTTATTTTAGTGTTCCCTTTATTTTTTTGAGCAGTATAGTTTTCAACTAGGACACTCAGTGAGGATAGAAAAGCATTTTAGTGGGAGAAGTGATAACCTCCTTCCCAGTTCTTGACTTGGATGGAAATAGGGGTCGGTACTCATTTTGGGTACCGGTACTGCTTATATTTAGGTGCAGGAGCTCCGCAATGCTTTTTAGCTAAAATTCTATAAGAGGAACAGGAGGTCAAGCAGTAGAACATTTGAGGTGTACTCAGCGCCAGTGAGCTCCTGCCCAAGTCAAGCACTGCTCCTTCCACTCTTGAGATACAGTAACAATATAATATCTATGGATAGCATATCTACACTGATTTCCCCATCATTTCAACAGCAGTCAGGAGATCCCTGAGAGACAACTGTCAGACGTTTTATTTTAGACACGGAAATGTGTATCTTATATGACTGGGAGTGTATAACTGACTGGCAGGGAAAGATAATGAGGAAATAAAGATAGGAAGCAAAGGTCCTCTTATCTCCAGTTCAGCTCTGTGGCATGGAAACTGCTTGGTTGTCAATACTCAATCACTACCAACTGAAATAATGTCCTGTCAGTGTCTGCTAGTGAAGGGGGTTGCATCGGCCAGGGTTGTGTAGCAGGTAGCTATGATTTCTGTTTTTGACAGTAATTTACTGATACAATATTTCACACCTGGTTATTGGTCAATAAATCACATAGCCAATACTAACAAAATTATATTTTTCTCTTGTAATGTAATCATTATGCTGTAGTAGCAGTAAGCAACCACCTTGTAGATAAACTAACAGCAAGCTTCCTTCATAAGAGCTGTAACTAAAATAGCAGTAATATTTGTGCAATATAAGGTTAATATCTCTGGGTGTGGTTTTCCAATGAATTTGTAGAGAATATAAACTATATGGACACTGATGTCTCTTTGTGAACATTGTCATTGTCATTTCCAGAGATAAACTTCTTTACTCAGGGAACCGCATTTTGTTCTCAGATAAACAGGAAATTCATCTTAATATAATTTCCTGTGTGGTGGAGCTTTACTCTATATTATTACAGAGGATTCTGTAGATATATTGGTTTGTTTTGTTTGTGGGCTACCTGGAGTGCTAGCATTCTACAACATGGCAGCTCTGAAATGCTCTGTGAACCAAGGTTATTATAGTAAACGAAAACAAATCATGAAAAGTAAACGAAAATAAACAAAAATTATACTGACAATATTATCTTTGACTCCAAAACAAACTAAAATAATAAGCCTAATGAATTATGTTCAGTGAGTTTTTTTTCTCAACTTTGGGCAAAAATCTAATGGGGTTTCAAGCTACTGAATCTGGAGGGTAAATGCTGCTAGTATATAGCCATGTTGTAAATAGTCCTAGCGTGTGTATCACTATCACTAGCTATCACGGAAAAATGTCTAGTTAGTTAACTTGATTCTTCTTACATGTACTACTTAAGTAAAAAAATATATTCTTCCACCATATTGGCGCGCTATTCCTTTTAAATCCAAGTCACAGATAATGACTTAAAGATTTGAACCTAACCTTAGCCCTCGAGAACCCAACTTACGCAAAGCTACACAGCCATATGGTTTTCATTTTAACTGACCACAGCAGGGCCAATGTGTACAACAGTCCCGACACTCTGTCTAACCGTTAATCACTGTGTGCAATGCAGTTTTAGAAGAAAAAAAATCATATCACCAAAATAATTTTACAAATACAAAGATACACTTACTGTGCACCATTTTAACACAGATTCCCACAGAGGTGTTTTGTGTAGCACTTCCTGAGCTAATGGAAACTCGGGAGGGAACAAAAAAAATAGTTTACTCAGGCCATTTACCATTTAAATGTTTTTTAAGGTTCACGTGAGCTCATGATATCATGACACAAGGCGAGACCCAGATGCAGACACAGGAGGCAGATGGTTGGGGTCTTACAATATTAATTAATCCAATAGGGTAAGGCAAGAGAATGGTCGTGGACAGGCAAAAGGGTCAAAACCAGTTCAGAGTCCAGAGTCAGGCAGAGGTCAAAACCAGGATGACTATCAAAAAGAAAACGTGAAAAACATGCTGGTTGAACTGGCACAGAGAGACAGGAAACACAGGGATAAATACACAGGGGAGTATAAGCGACACCTGGAGGGGGTGGAGACAATCACAAAGATAGGAGAAACAGATCAGGGTGTGACAGTACCCCCCCCCCCATCCCCGGCGCATACCTGGCCGATGTCGGTGGAAATCGGCAATGAGCACCTCTCCTCCGGGCCATAACCCTTCCAGTCAACCAGGTACTGGAAACCCCTGCCCCATGGTCAAACCTTCAGGTAGTGTCTCATCGTATACGCTGGTTGGCCACCGATAACCCGGTGGGAAGGATGGGCCTGGAGACAGCAGACAAATGACAGTGAGACACAGGCTTAATCGTAGACACAAGACGGACAGCAGTGGAACTCAGGACTCTGGAGATGGAAAAAGGACCAATGAACTGTGAAGACCGCTTGCAGGACTCTACCCGAAGGGGCAGATCCCAAGTGGAAAGCCATACCCTCTGCCCATTGCGGTAGCTGGGAGCTGGGGTTCGGCGAAAGGTCCTCTTGATGACGATACCTAGAGTTGGTCTTGAGAATAGCCACCCTGGCTCTTCTCCAGGTACGTCGACAGCGGTGGACCACAATCAGAGACTATGTCTACCGGGTGTCCATGGATCCGGAAGACATGCTGCACCATAAGCTGGGCAGAAACGTTGTCAAAGGAAGGCTAGTGTACGATAGGACCCTGGGTGACAGGTCAGCCTGGAGCAATGAGCCCATTCCAGGACCCGGGACTGGAATGGGTTAGGGACAAACAGCTGGTTAGCCGAGCCCCCTTCAGGTCCAGGTTGGGAGCGTTGCGTCTCGCAAACCAGGTTCTCAATACTCCAATCCACAGTGGCAGCAAGGCATGAGGTAGGGAGAATGGTTTTGGAAGTCGAGAGTGTGGCAGAGGAACTGTATAGGCGGGAGAGAGCATCAGCCTTCATATTTTTAGACCCAGGATGGTAGGAAATGGTAAAGTTGAATCTGGTTAACAGGAGGGCCCACCGGACCTGCCTTGAGTTAAGGCGCTTGGCTGAACGGAAATATTCCAAGTTTTTATGGTTGGTACAGACCAGGAATGGCTGTTCTGCTCCTACCAGCCAGTGCCTCCACTCCTCCAACGCCATCTTCACCGCCAGGAGTTCTCGGTTGCCAACATCATAGTTCCTCTCAACAAGATTGAGACGATGGGACAGGAAGGCATAGGGATGAAGCTTCTGGTCCTGGACAGATCGCTGGGACAGGCTGGCCCCCACTCCAACATCCAAAGCATCCACTTCCAACACAAATTGATGCGAGGGGTCCGGATGGATGAGGATGGGTGCTGTTGTGAACCGATGCTTCAGTTCCACAAAGGCTTTGTCGACAGCTGGAGACCATTTGAACAGTACCTTGGGGGAGGTGAGTGCCGACAGGGGGGCCCGCCAGGGTGCTGTAATCACGAATGAAAGGGCGGTAGAAGTTTGCAAAACCAATAAACCTTTGCAGCTGCACCCTGGACGTTGGTTGAGGCCAATCCACCACTGCTTTCACCTTTCCAGGATCCATCTGAACATTGCCCTCAGCAATGACATATCCCAGAAAGGGGATAGAAGAGTGGTGGAACTCACACTTCTCGGCTTTCACGAACAATTCGTTTTCCAGGATGCGCTGAAGGACCTGTCTGACATGGAGTACATGTTCTTGGGCAGATCGGGAAAAAACAGGATGACGTCCAGGTAGACAAACACAAACCAGTTTAGCATGTCCAGAAGCACATCATTGACCAAAGCCTTGAAGACAGCGGGGGAATTGGTGAGTCCAAATGGCATGATCTGGTACTCATAGTGTCCACTGGCTGTGTTGAAGGCTGTCTTTCCACTCATCCCCCTCGCATAATCAAACCAGTTGGTAAGCATTCCGAAGGTCCAACTTGGAAAACATGGTATCCCCCTGAAGATGTTCAAACGCTGACGAGAGGAGCGGTAGGGGGTAACGATTTTTGACAGTGATATCATTAAGCCCCCGGTAGTCAATGCACGGGCGCAGGGTCTTGTCTTTCTTCTCTACAAAGAAAAACCCTGCGCCGGCAGGAGATGTAGAAGGACGGACGGCCCCAGTGACCAGAGACTATGTACTCCTCCATAGCAATGGTCTCTGGTTCGGACAGAGAGTACAACCAACCCCGAGGTGGTGTAGTGCCTGGGAGAAGATCAATGGCACAATCATAAGGACGGTGCGGGGGAAGGGAAGTAGCACGTGCCTTGCTAAACACTTCCAGGAGGTCATGGTATTCCGTGGGGATAACAAAGACATCCACCGTCTTGTTAACCTTCTGAGGAAGACGACTAGGGGAAGGCTGTGCTGCTTGAAGGCAGTGACAATGGCAAAATGTGCTCCAACCCAGGATGGAGCTTGTGGTCCAGTCAATCACAGGATTGTGCTGTTGGAGCCAGGATAATCCTAAAACAACCGGAACATGCGAGATGCAATGAGGAGGAGCTGTATTGTCTCACTGTGGTTACCAGAAACCCATAATTGAACGGGCACACTATTATGGGTGACTTACCCTATAGAGCGACCGTCCAGCGCCCTAGCAACCATGGGCACAGAGAGAGGCTGAGTCGGAATACCAAGCTCCGCAGCTATCGTGGCATCCATAAGTCATTTATCAGCCCCAGAGTCAATGAGCACCCAGAGAGACTTAGATTGGTCTCCCCACAGCACAAGAGCAAAAAGGAGTGTGCAGGTGATGGGAATTAGGGAACTCCCAGTCAGGAGTATCCAACTCACCTGTCGTAGATTCACGAGAGAGCTCGGGTGACCTCGACTCCTCTCGGAAAAGCTGCCTTCGGAAACTTCCGGATTCCAAAGGTGAACACGTCATTTCAGGTGCACGAGTGTGCCAGAGACCAGACCTCCTCTCACTCTTGAGTTCACTTAGGCGTCCATCAATTTTAATGGTTAAGGCGATAAGAGAGGCGAGGTCCACCGGCAGTTCCCGAGCAGCTAACTCATCCCTTACCTCCTCAGATAATCCGTGCAGAAAAGTATCGAAAAGAGACTCCAGATTCCAGGCACTCTCGGCGGCCAACGTGCTAAAATCCACTGCTTGGTCTGCCACACTATGGGAGTTTTGACGTAAGTCAAGCAGTATGCTGGCCGCCTTTCTCCCGGGTACCGGAGACTCAAAAACTTCTCACCTCTGCCATGAATTCCTCCAAATGACAGATACTTGTTCCCAAACTGCCGGAGCCCAGGAGAGCGCCCTTCCCGACATTAGCATAATTATATACGCTATCTTCGATTGGTCTGAAGAAAACAAAGATGGCTGTAGCTCAAAAAATAAGCGAGCACTGAGAACGAAAACCCCGGCAGGTACCGGGATTTCCCGAATATCGCTCTGGAGGTGGTAAGCAGGGTTGATGGGGAGTCGGGATAGGCTGTACAAACTCACCACAGAAAGGGGAAAAATTAATGGGTGATTGTTTTTTTTCAGAGGTGGCAGACAGTCTCTGAGCTAACTCCCTGGTTTGCTCCATAATAGCCTTTAAACCATGGTCGTGGCATTCCATCAAGGAACTGAGCCCTTCCAAAGGGCCCTATAGCAACTCCTGATGTCTCCCAATGGTGGCTCCCTGCAGGGAGACAGCTAGGCGGAGCTGGTCCAAGTCTGCTGGGTCTGTCATGGCCAGTTCGTACTATCATGACACAAGGTGAGACCCAGATGCAGACACAGGAGGCAGATGGTTGGGGTCTTACAATATCTTAGATATTGGAGTCTTAGAATATTTCTTAATCCAATAGGGTAAGGCAAGAGAATGGTCGTGGACAGGCAAAAGGGTCAAAACCAGTTCAGAGTCCAGAGTCGGGCAGAGGTCAAAACCAGGACGACTATCAAAAAGAGAAGAGCAAAAGGAGTATGGGAAAAACATGCTGGTTGACTTGACTAACATACAAGATGAACTGGCACAGAGAGACAGGAAACACAGGCAACACCTGGAGGGGGTGGAGACAATCACAAAGACAGGTGAAACAGATCAGGGCATGACACACAGTTCCTCCATAATATCTGACATGCTCACAGCAGAGAGGGAACAGCTGGCTCTGGTCTACTTTGTGTACTCTCCCTAGTCGCCATACCTGCCCGACCAGAAAAAAATGTGTCAGTGAGATGTCTCGCTTTCTCTTCTGTCTTTGACCTTACGTGCAGCTGCATAAAGTAACAACCCAAAAACAAACAAAAAACAATATAACCCAAATGCCTCCTAGGCTCCCACTCATGCTTTCTGTCCCTAACACTAAACCTAAAACTGAAACTAAATCATATAAAAGCTAAGTTAAACTAAATAAAAACTAGAAAATCAGGTCTGAAAACTCACTGAAACTAAACTGATTTGGGGAAGAAAAAAAAACGTATGGAAATAAAAACACAAAAATATAATAACCTTACTGTTGACATTAGGAGCTCCCTACACTTTAATAAGAGATCTGTTGGTCAGCTAAGTTGCTGCTCAGATGAAACACCATCTGACAAGGTCACAAGAGACAGGACAGTAATGGTAAGCAGGCAGTCATGATGAGCTTCACCGCCATTGTTTCTGTGTTTGTAGTAAACTTCTGGTTATGCGATTACATAGCTGGGATTTTCAAGGTTGATTTTGTAATGAGTAATTGTGGTGGTGAATACTCTACTCCAAACGACTCAGCTGTTGGTATAGTGAAGTTGGTATAATAACTCTCCTTGGGGACAATTTAGGAATCAATTTGGCACAAGCCACGATAGAAGAGTATTTATGTGATGAAGGAGCATGTGCAAACGTCAGTGATAAATCACATCTATGTGGAATTAGACTACCTGGAGCCTCAAAGGTCCACAGCACACCATGGTGTGTAGATAACATGAACAGTATTGAACTGTCTAAAATTGCTTTGGATAAGAGTATCTGTGTAGCCTTGAGTATCTGTTCAAGTGAAACAAATGTATGTTTGCATATGAGAAAGAGAGACAGTCGTTCAATGAGTGAGTGATTTCCTGAATGACTTCCAATGGTCCACTCAGGTCAGAATGATTCCACCTTTTTATGATTCAAATGTTGGTTTTCCTCCATGTCCTTATGACTATTCCTACTTTATTTAGCACATTCTGTTATTCAAGGTAAGTATTATCAACTGATCCAAGGTTTTCTCTTCACCTCATCTGCTGTGGAGTTATTTTGTGTAGATTCACACACACTCACACTACGGGCCACTCATTTAGATGTAATTATACAGTCCACCACGGATGTGATAATAAAGAGTGATAAGGTGATAGTGTGTAGCTTTGGTTATCATTTCTCTTTCTGCCTGCAGAGAGGCGACGACAGGGCAAATTCCAGCCGTTCAGACGCCTGTTTGGGAAGAGGAAGAAGAAGGCAGCAGAGCAGGACTTCAATACAGCAGAGCTGAAGGCTAGCTTCTCCACAGGGGAAGTTTCTAACGTAGTCATCTCAGATGATGAGGAGACCAATCAACATCTGAGGTAAACAGGACATCCATGCATTCTGTTTGATATTATGAGAAATACTCCAGTAGTCCAGGTTGCATTTATACACTGTTCATAATGTTGTCATGAGGACATGCAATGCAGTTGAGTTGCTCTACATTGCCATTTTCCCCCTATTGCTTGTACAGGTCCCCACCTCAAAATGAAACAAGCGCTGAACACAGGTCTTATCAATAACTTAGACTGCATGGACTTGAGCACATTGTCTTTAATCCCTTCCAGTAAGCCACACCCAGACCACAGAGAAAGCCTCTAATACTATTTCCGCTAAGACCCAACGTGGATCCCACATATATTATCATGTGGCTTCTTGTTTGGCATGCAATGTTATCTATTTTCGAGTCGGCAGATTCGACTAAATCTCAGTCTGGTGAGAAAGGGGTGCAGTTCAGTTGAAATGTGGTCTATAAACTGCTTGACTGACTTTTAGATTTTAATTGGTGGAGTTTAGAGTGTGTGAAATGGTTTATGTTTGTGCAAATGAATTTGCTACGGGATACTACATCTTGTCAGGAATTAATGAGTGACTGACTGTAATAGCATGCTATAACTGTAGCTCTCGTTATGTCTTTGCAGGGAGCTGAACCCCATTGGGTCTCAAGCCCTCTCCCACGACAGTGTGTTTATCCCAGAAGAAGCAGTACAGGAGCTCAGCCCAGAACAAACCATGTCCCAGGAAAACGTCTCCGATAAAGTCAGGAACTTGCAGGTGGGCCTTAAACACACATTCAGATGTATGTTCACAGTCTTGGTTGATGACTCTAATTACCATGTACTCGAAAGTCAACTGTTGCTCCCAGATAACAGACACTTTAACGTTACTGCTGTCTTCAATGTTAACTGTGTGTGTGTGTGTGTGTGTGTGTGTGTGTGTGTGTGTGTGTGTGTGTGTGTGTGTGTGTGTGTGTGTGTGTGTGTGTGTGTGTGTGTGTGTGTGTGTGTGTGTGGAAAATGCAGCGGCAGATAGCACAGAATATCAAGTTTGGCCAGAAGCACCCCTCTCTGAGGAAGAGTGAGGGAGACGAGGGCAGCTCGGATGAAGAGGAGGTACACAATAGCCCTCTGAGGGTCTTAGCCCAAGTGGAGGCTGAGCCAGTGGACACAGAGCCAAAGGTAATAGCAGATCATTAATTGCATAATGTTTGGTTCACTGTTAGCTTATAATGATACTGTATTAACTCAAAGAATGTTTGTTGGAAATATAGGAAGAGAATGAAAATGTTATGTTTCCATGACAACCAGGGGGCCAGTCAGGACCAAGAGGCCGGTGAGAGCCATGGAGCTCCCCAGGCTGAAGCCCCCAGCACTCCAGTGAAATCTTCCAGGTCCAAACAAGTTCTTCCAGCCATCGGCGCCATTGAGTCCATCGACCTGGATGAAGTCTCACAGTCTGTCCCTCGGCTGGACAACACCGCTGCCAAGCATAAGCTGTCTGTCAAACCCAAAAACCAGAGGATCTCCCGCAAGCACCACCGGTATACACAGGTGAGAGGGGGTCATGGTTCTTACAGTTGGTGGTCTTTCTTTGGTTTGAATGTGCATACATAGAAGTGTCATGTAGACTGAATATAGTGAGATAAAGCTCACCAATAGAAAATACATATTTTTTTCCAGGATCTGCAAGAGGTGGATATCCCTGGAATACAGCAGGAGGAGAAAGATGCAGCAGACAGCCAACACAGGAACGCTGAGGAGGAGACACCCCCAGAGAAAACCAAGAAGCAGAAACTGCAGGAGGAGGAGAGATGGGAGTCCAGGAGAAAGAGAGAACTGGCGGAACAGAGGCACAGAAAGGAAGAGGAAGATAGAAAGAAGAAAGCAGAGGAGTGGCGGCTGTGTGAGTTAGAGGAGGAGCGATGTTGCGAACAAGAGGGACGTATACTTAAAAAGGAGGAGGAAAGGAGGCAGAGAGAGGATATGGAGAGGAGGATGAAAGAAGAAGAGGAGAGGAGGCAGAGAGAGGAGATGGAGAGGAGGATGAAAGAAGAAGAGGAGAGGAGGCAGAGAGAGGAGATGGAGAGGAGGATGAAAGAAGAAGAGGAGAGGAGGCAGAGAGAGGAGATGGAGAGGAGGATGAAAGAAGAAGAGGAGAGGCAGAGAGATGAGATGGAGAGGAGGATGAAAGAAGAAGAGGAGAGGAGGCAGAGAGTGGAAATGGAGAGGAGGATGAAAGAAGAAGAGGAAAGGATAGAGAAAGAAGAAGAAAGAAGGATTAGAGAGGATTTGGAGCTTATGCAACGAGAGGAGAAGGAGAAGACACTGGAGGAAGAGGAGAAAGAGGAAGAAGAAAGGAGTAGGAAAGAAGAAGAGGAGAGGAAGCAGTGTGAACTGGAGGCAGAGCGTCTTCGTGTAGATAAGGAAAAGAGACTAAAAGAGGCAGAAGAGGAGGAGAGAATGACAAAGCAGGTGAAGAAAAAGAGAAAACTGCTTGCAGAGGAGGAGAGGAAGAAAAATGAGGAGGAGGAGGAGGAGGAGAAGAGGCTGTGTGCAGAAGCGGCTGCGAGCAGCTCGGACCCTGAGAGGAAGAGGAGGGCTGAGGAGCTGCGCTGGAGAGAGATGGAGAAGAGACAGAGGCCGTTCACCGTCAAAGGGTCCTCTGGGGAGAAGCAGATCCTGTTCCAGAAGGTCAACCTAACGCCTGTTATACCGGCCTCCAGTCAGCAGGGGAGCGCTGTGACTGAACACAGAGAGAGAGCCAAGGCCTCATCGCTTGGAGGAGCTGACTCCCCCACCTTCCTGTCCTCTCAGTATGTCCACCACACAGCCATCCCGGTGACAGGTGCCCAGCTATGTGGGACTGCTGTCAACCTGGACCATATCAACGAAATCGCTTGTAAGTCTCTCCTGGGTCTGGCAGATGAAAAGAAAGCTGCCATGGGAACCCCATCACCAACCAAGAGTAAGACCCCACCAGTACGTAAGTCTGGAAAAACCAAATCCCTCAGTGAGTCCACAGACCAGTCCAGTGCAGTCATTCTTGCAGAGTGGGCCAGTATCCGCTGCAAGATATTTAAGGGGGCAGAGGAGGGGAAGTATGAGGAATACCCAGACCCCCATAGCCAAAGCCGACCCAGCAGTGAGGACCAGAGTCCGTTCCCCCATACCAACCTCAGGAAGACCATGTCCGCCAGCGCAAAGTTCACCATCACTCCGGCCAGGAAGAAGTTTGCCGACTCCAGCAGGAACTCTGAGGTGTTGAATCCGGAAGAGAAGGAAGGAGGAAGCCCAGCCTCTGCTCTCTCCAACACCTCCTCCAGCACCTCTGTTCCCTCTGCAGCCTCACCAGCCCCAGGCAGCAAAGCCCAGAGCAGGGGTGGTAAGACCGTCCGGATCGCAGACGGAAAAGGGGAGTGCATGTTTGCCAAAGACCTCCCATCATTCATAGTCCCCAGGTCTTCCCAGTGGTCCCCCAGACCTGAGGGGTCAGTGACAGACGCTGTGAGCCTGGGAGGAGAATCAGAGGACTCTGACGGCTGGGAGGAAGGGAGGGAGCAGGGCCAGCCCTCTCCGTTTGGGATCAAGCTGAGGAGGACCAACTACTCCCTCCGCTTCCACAGTGATCAGTCGACAGATAAGAGGAAGAAGAGGTACAGCGCCGGTGACAGCTTCAACGGTGTCCCCTCACCTCTGACCCCCATTGACCCTGACTCTGACACCTCAGTTTTCTCTGATAGATCCAGCCCTGCGTCTCCATTCAGAGAGAGCATTCCCGGGGTAAAGCCTGGACATATGGTTGTATCTCTTCCAAAGCCCCGGGCCAAGGCAGGCAAGTCTCCCACCCCTTCCATGCACAGCGAGGAGGAGAAGCCTTCCAATCCCTCACTCTACCAAAGACCGAGCACATCTCCTAAACCTGCCACCCCTCCCCCCTCTCCACTCCCCAAGGTGGGCAGAGGGGGTTCAAGCGATGCAGTGGTCCAGAGGATGAGGGTGGGGGCTGATTCAGCTGGCCATGAGGAGCGAGATGAGAGGAGGGAAGAAACCTCAGCTGTGGCCCAGCTCCACAGGAACGGCCAGGGACAGGGGGGTCAGAGGGAGGAGGAGCCCAAGGAGAAGAGGTCCTTCTTCCCCTCCATCAGTATGCCCTGGAGGGAGAAGGCTGACAGGAAAACGGAGCTCATCAGGAAAGGTTAGTGTCATCTTGGGAAGCGCATGTACTGCTAGTGCTCCAATCTCCATGACAGAGATTTTATGGATTGTTTTTTTTTAAGCGAGTGGGGATGTCACACCTGCATTTTAATTACTTGAGTGATTTTGTGTGTATGATGTCAAGTATGATGGTTGTCTCATCTCACCACTTACAGAGGGGAAGCCATCGCTGCAGAGCAGGCACTCGTTAGACAGCGTACGGGTCCAGGACAAGGAGGTGGGCCCTCCATGGATCACTCTGGCGCTGCAGAAACAAAAGGGCTTCAAAGAGCACCAGCAGAGCCGAGACGAGCGCCGCAGCAATAGAGAGGCCAAACTGCCTGAGAAACAGGCCAAGGACAAAGACAGCGTATGATACTGCACTTTAACACACATTACTGTCCTTACCTTCATTCCATTATGATTATGCTTATGCAGAGAGAGAAATGCATTCAGGGCAGTAGGAGAGACTGGAACAGTCCGCTAAAAGGTACATGTGTTTCACAGTGTGTGTTGGTTAGTCCTTCAGAGGGTAAGGGGAGTGGAAACACCAGCCCTCCCAAATCACAGACACCGGAGGAGGCCAAGAGACCAGACACCCTCCTGGGCTGCTTTGAGCGCCGGGACCACCTGATGAAAGCCAACACTCTGCCCAGCACAGTCACAGGTAAGAGCTTTCATATTCACAACTGTTTGTCATCACACTTTCCCAAGATCAGATCAGACAGTTAGGATATCTCACATATGAAACATGATTCTATTACATCTGGATCATCATAATCAAACAAATCTGTTATCAAACTGGGTTATACACTTTTATGGTGTCCTCAGCATACATTATAACCCTTTCTCTCTGGGTCTTGTGTTACAGTTGAGATTGCAGACTCCACACCATCGCCCCCTGTAGTGAAGGAGGTGACCATGCGCTTCCCGTCCACTGACTCTCCCCAGGTGTCCACTGAGCCGGCCTGGTTAGCTCTGGCCAAGCGCAAGGCCAAGGCCTGGAGTGACTGCCCTCAGATCATCAAATAACCTCCTCTCTAACCTCTACACTGCATCAGTACTGTACACACACTGCCCATGAACTATGACCCCTGTCCCAAACCCTCCCGACCTCTCCTCTCTGCCCCTAATCTGCCCCTGCACTCTTACCTCAACCCAAGCCTCCCCCTATTTCACCATAACCATGTACTTGTATGATTAAAAGTTTGTTTCACATTCATAATATAAACACAGTCACACATTTACAAACACGAACACTCAGTACAAGCATGCACTTATACAAACACCTGAAAACACAAAGTTTAAGATTACCTGGCTGTATGTTATCAACTATATAATATCTTCCAACAAGTCAAAAGATCCTACTGTAGCCAATCATGGCCACTGCTGGCCTTTGCAATAGCCAATCCCAACCCTTACTTCCCAACAGTAGCCAATCAAAGCACCTCGGCTGTAAATAGATCATGCACTTAACATAATACAAGAAAAAAAGCTTATGTATTGAAAAGATCAATCCCACAGGTCTGAAAAGGGATATAGATTCTTCATTCAAGGGTACTTTGGGAACAGTGTTTTAAGGGCTACCAGTAACCAATAAACCAACATGACAGATGATCACCTAGTTGTATCACCCTTAGAACCACAATATTTCTGTTACCTTATCTCGTGGGTATTATTTCAAGCACTGATTTTAACAGTGATGAAACAATATATTTGTAATCTCTGAGCCTTGTCTGCGTTGTACAAAAGCTTCTTTTTTTAAACTTGTATTCAAAAGCAGTACTTAGTATAACTATTCTCACTGTGCCCGTGATGACTGTGACAGCTGTCTAAGATACTATATTGCAGGGAAAAAAAGAAAAAAAATCCCTTAACAAAGTTGTTTGAAAATCACCGCAGTTTGTAAAATAACACTAAAATCTGTCAGAATCAAATGTCGACTGCACTGAAACACAGCACTAAAGACCAAGGTTCAAGTGGTTGAATTGCACACTATTCTCACCATTCTAATGTGTCATGGATTTTGCTTTGCTATGGAAAGAGACTACCTGCCTGCTGTAACATCCCATGTGCTCAAGTCACTGCTAATGTGATGATCCATAAGGCCTTTACATGGTCCTCCAGCATTTGGAAAGTCACATTCTCTGAATCCATTCATTGGACAAGTTAAACTCTATCACATCCTCTTAATTTACCTCAATGTGATTTGAACCAATCAGCCCTGCTGTGAGAACCTTTGCCTGTTGGTGACTGACAGAACCTCTGTCTGTTGGTGACTGACAGAACCTCTGTCTGTTGGTGACTGACAGAACCTCTGTCTGTTGGTGACTGACAGCATATGGATATTTCTTCCATCATTATCTTCCTCTCACTACTCAATGTAATGATCTGTATGTATGGATGTAAGTATGGATGTATGTTAGAGGCGGTTTTACCAGGACATTGGTCAGAAAAAAGCCTGCAAGGCTCAGTCAGTCACTTTGTCATTTATTTGTATTATTGTTTTTACATTTGGTCGTGTGCAATAGTGTAGTATACAAAGTGGTGTATGTAAAAATAATTGGGGTAATAATTGCTCTTTTTTGTCCCACTTAAAAAAGGTATTCATGAGAACATCTTTAAAGTGATGCAAATGTTATGAATTATATATTAAATACTGATGTCTGAACTCAAAGCCTCAAGTCATATTTCTCCTCTGTCATATATGTCATCTCAGGAAACTATTCGAGCTCATCTGTCGGCTCCACACAGTACACAAAGTCATTGTGTCATTTGACCACCAGGAGAGCTTACATACCACAGGAGAGGAGCTCCCTGGGCAGAGAGAGGCTCTCAGAGGTCCATTCTCTCCATCCAGAACACACAGGGTCCCATCTGTGGAGGCCAGGCCCACCTCAGGGTGACCCCTCAAACACACAGGGGCTGGAGTACACCCTCTGGTAGAGCCACATCAATGAGCCGTCAGCACAGTTCAGACAGTACACACACCCTCCATGTGACCCACACACAATGCTCTGCTTGTCTGGTGTGATGCAGGGGGATGAGAAGACTGTCCTTGGTCACATACTGCCACAGCAGCAGAAAACACAGTATTAAAGATGAAACACATAAGTGAGCAATATCAATAGTTACTTGGTGAAAATGAAGATGTTAAGGAGAAAGACTAAAAATGGACATTATCTTAGTGCCAGTTCTTCCTCTCGCCATTTTCCCCGTGTGTCTGAGGCAGCAGATGTTTCCATCCACAGAGCTGATGATTAGGTTTCCAATGAAGCAGCTTGGGATGGAGGAAAATGTAGTCTTCCTGGAATACATCTACAGGACAATACCAGTGTCCTGAAACAGAAAAAGAGTTTGAATCTTTTCTCATTAACACACAAGCATCTGTGATTTTTGCAGGCAAGAAGGCATGGACACTCACAGGATGGAGACAGAGGAAGTTTCCACCAAGGGTGGCGACACACTGCTGTCAGAGAGGGATGGAGACAGGGTGAGGAGAACACATCTCCACTCCCACAGTGGTGCGTCCACACACACTGCCGAACCTAGAATATACACAAAAACACAATTATACAGTACTGAGCATGTGATGCAAGATTTACACTTGACACACACACACACACACATCACACACACACACCTGTGGGTCAAGGGCATAGATGTGGCCATCCTGCGACCCCACCATCATCAAGCCTGTGAGGGGGTCCACAGTAGGACAGCTCTTCACATCATCTCCAGTCTCAAACACCCACTGTTTCCCCAGACTGCACACACAGTTAACACACACAACCATAATAGCACCCTGAGATTAAACACAGTTAACACACACAACCATCATAGCACCCTGAGATTAAAAACAGTTAACACACACAACCATCATAGCACCCTGAGATTAAACACAGTTAACACACACAACCATCATAGCACCCTGAGATTAAACGCAGATAACACACACAACCATCATAGCACCCTGAGATTAAACACAGTTAACACACAACCACCATAGCACCCTGAGATTAAACACAGATAACACACAGCATAGATCCTCATTATACACTGTAGAATAGACATAGAATAGAAGACTAAATTAAACATAACCAAAAAACAGATGCTTTATGTGCTCACACTGCCCTACCCTGTGCTCTGACCTCTTTCTCCCCTCTCTCTCCAGATGAAATCTCGCGTCTTGTGACGGCCGGCCGCCCAACAACCTGCCCGCTTGACCCTATCCCCTCCTCTCTTCTCCAGACCATTTCCGGAGACCTTCTCCCTTACCTCACCTCGCTCATCAACTCATCCCTGACCGTTGGCTACGTCCCTTCCGTCTTCAAGAGAGCGAGAGTTGCACCCCTTCTGAAAAAACCTACACTCGATCCCTCCGATGTCAACAATTACAGACCAGTATCCCTTCTTTCTTTTCTCTCCAAAACTCTTGAACGTGCCGTCCTTGGCCAGCTCTCCCGCTATCTCTCTCTGAATGACCTTCTTGATCCAAATCAGTCAGGTTTCAAGACTAGTCATTCAACTGAGACTGCTCTCCTCTGTATCACGGAGGCGCTCCGCACTGCTAAAGCTAACTCTCTCTCCTCTGCTCTCATCCTTCTAGATCTATCGGCTGCCTTCGATACTGTGAACCATCAGATCCTCCTCTCCACCCTCTCCGAGTTGGGCATCTCCGGCGCGGCCCACGCTTGGATTGCGTCCTACCTGACAGGTCGCTCCTACCAGGTGGCGTGGCGAGAATCTGTCTCCTCACCACGCGCTCTCACCACTGGTGTCCCCCAGGGCTCTGTTCTTGGCCCTCTCCTATTCTCGCTATACACCAAGTCACTTGGCTCTGTCATAACCTCACATGGTCTCTCTTATCATTGCTATGCAGACGACACACAATTAATCTTCTCCTTTCCCCCTTCTGATGACCAGGTGGCGAATCGCATCTCTGCATGTCTGGCAGACATATCAGTGTGGATGACGGATCACCACCTCAAGCTGAACCTCGGCAAGACGGAGCTGCTCTTCCTCCCGGGGAAGGACTGCCCGTTCCATGATCTCGCCATCACGGTCGACAACTCCATTGTGTCCTCCTCCCAGAGCGCCAAGAACATTGGCGTGATCCTGGACAACACCCTGTCGTTCTCAACTAACATCAAGGCGGTGGCCCGTTCCTGTAGGTTCATGCTCTACAACATCCGCAGAGTACGACCCTGCCTCACACAGGAAGCGGAGCAGGTCCTAATCCAGGCACTTGTCATCTCCCGTCTGGATTACTGCAACTCGCTGTTGGCTGGGCTCCCTGCCTGTGCCATTAAACCCCTTCAACTCATCCAGAACGCCGCAGCCCGTCTGGTGTTCAACCTTCCCAAGTTCTCTCACGTCACCCCGCTCCTCCGTTCTCTCCACTGGCTTCCAGTTGAAGCTCGCATCCGCTACAAGACCATGGTGCTTGCCTACGGAGCTGTGAGGGGAACGGCACCTCAGTACCTCCAGGCTCTGATCAGGCCCTACACCCAAACAAGGGCACTGCGTTCATCCACCTCTGGCCTGCTCGCCTCCCTACCACTGAGGAAGTACAGCTCCCGCTCAGCCCAGTCAAAACTGTTCGCTGCCCTGGCCCCCCAATGGTGGAACAAACTGCCTCACGACGCCAGGACAGCGGAGTCAATCACCACCTTCCGGAGACACCTGAAACCCCACCTCTTTAAGGAATACCTAGGATAGGTTAAGTAATCCCTCTCACCCCACCCCCCCTAAGTTTTAGATGCACTATTGTTAAGTGACTGTCCCACTGGATGTCATAAGGTGAATGCACCAATTTGTAAGTCGCTCTGGATAAGAGCGTCTGCTAAATGACTTAAATGTAAATGTAATGTGGATGCTGACCAACTACGATGAGTCTTCCACATCGGGACACAGCAGCAGAGGACTCGATCCTGTCCTGAGACCCTCTATAACACAACAGCCCCCCAGTGACAGGTTCAGGGCCTGCATCATGTGGGAATGGGAACCAATGAACACTGTGGCCCTGGGGCCTCCTCTCTGGACCAGCAGGACTGGAGAGGCATCCACACACCTCTCTGTCTGACTGCAAGCTCACCCTCATCTCCAGACCCACAGCCTCTCTAAGGAGAGGGATAACACTGCTAGCATTGGGCTCATTGGTTTCCACTGCCAAGGAATGGTTGTGTTATGTCCTCTTATTGGACCCAAATGTCTGGGAGTGGCTGGATTCTGTGCTCTCTTTTTTCCGATGTGAGTGTATTTCTTGTTCTTATGATTGGACCCTCTGAGTCTGAGTTTTCAATGGTCCTCAAAGGGTCTGAATGACCCATCTCTACAACCTCCTCTGGTCTCCTTACCACAGTACATCTTAAATCCCTCTTCACAGAATAAATTACAACTCCCAGTGGTGTCTGTGCAGGGTCTGTATGCGGTCTCTTGGGCTGTGCTGAGGAGACAGGGTCTGTATACGGTCTCTTGGGCTGTGCTGAGGAGACGGGGTCTGTATGCGGTATCTTGGGCTGTGCTGAGGAGACAGGGTCTGTATGCGGTCTCTTGGGCTGTGCTGAGGAGACAGGGTCTGTATGCGGTCTCTTGGGCTGTGCTGAGGAGACAAGGTCTGTATGCGGTCTCTTGGGCTGTGCTGAGGAGACGGGGTCTGTATGCGGTCTCTTGGGCTGTGCTGAGGAGACAGGGTCTGTATGCGGTCTCTTGGGCTGTGCTGAGGAGACAGGGTCTGCTGGATGTTTCTTGTCCACAGGATGGGATGTCCAGCTGTGTTCTAACTGGAGAGTCTGTGTTTCTGTGGCAACATGGTACAGGACGTCTGAGAAGGATCCGTCCAATATAGCCTCCAGAAGCCCAGATGAAGTCACTCCTACGGTGGTGGTGATGTCATCACAGAGATGCAGGGCTTGCAGTGAGTCGCCTCCACTAAACAGGAAGTTGGAGTCCTCCTGGATGGTTTCATCCTCCGCCTGACCTATAAAGTCTCCTGACATACACAAATATACATGTACACATATGTAAACTCTTGATGTAGAAGGGATACTGATTTGTTTGTATGTTTGTACTTAAGTGTCAAAAGTAAATGTAGTTGCTAAAATATACTTAAGTATCAAAGTAAATGTACAAATAATTTTAAATTCCTTATATTATTAAACAAACAAGACGGCACAATTAAACTTTATTATTATTATTTTTTTACCAATAACCAGGGTCACATTCCAACACTCAGACATAATTTACAAATAAAGCATTTGTGTTTAGTGAGTCCACCAGATCAGAGGCAGTGGGGAAGACCATGGATGTTCTCTTGTTAGGTATATACATTTTAACATTTTCTGTCTTGCTAAGTATTCAAATTTAACAAGTACGTACTTTTGGGTGTCAGTGAAAATGTATGGAGTAGAGTATGTAATTTTCTTTAGGAATGTAGTGAAGTAAAAGTAGTCAGAAATATAAATAGTAAAGTACAGATACTCAAAAAAACAACTTAAGTAGTACTTTAAAGTATTTCGGGGCGTTCCTAAAAGACGTAGAATCGCAAGCTAGCGCGAGGTCGAGCTGTTTGAAAGGAGGGAGTAGTGTAACGACCCTGGGTTTATAAACGCGTATATCGACTATTCCGCTTGAGCATGCTCTTGGGGCAAAGTCGTTAGCGCGCTGGACTTCCGGCTAGAAGGTCGAGGGTTGAGACTTGCTCCCTGCCTGCTTCATTACAGTACATTTTGTCGCATGAAGATGACAGCGTGTAGAAAATATTGCGTCACATCGTGAAATATCCAATCATAATTTAGTATTTTATTGTGGCAAATTTGAAAATGTTTCACGTCGCAGTCGACGTCCGTTAATCTCGAAAACCCGATCCTTGTTGCCAACGTCGGGTTTTCGAGACTAACGTAAGACGTCCGTCGGCTTTGGGCCCAAAGAGAACCAAACGAATGAGGGGAATGAAGTACTTGAATTGTAATGTTTAATTGATAAAACGTTGTCTGAAGACATGTATGACGTGGTCAAAAATAAGCTTAAGAGCAATGCCAAGATTTACAGTAATACTTTGGAGCGAATAGTTCAAAAGGTATGTGGAAAATGTGCTGATATAGTTACCTAAATAATTAACGTTAACCGTGCTTGCCAGATGCCTGCTAGCATTGTAACTAGCTAGCGTTCTTCTGACGATGTGGTTAGATAATCAAACATATTAGCAAAGACACCCTATTGATGTTCTCTAACCCAGCTAGAGTCAGCCAACAAGTAGTAGTAGCACAGAGCAGAGGCACATTTTTTAAATCGTATTATTGTAACTAGCTAGTAGTCTCTCTCGCCAACTAGCCTTCTTTTACTGTCCCTCTTGAGGCCACGGGGCGAAATGCACAAGCAATGCACCCCCTCATCAAATCAAATGTTATTTGTCACATACACGTATTTAGTAGGTGTTATTGCGGGTGTAACGAAAAAGCAATGTCACTCTACTACTAGGCCTGTAACAGATGAAACCTCAGATTGTGCCAGTATTTACAATTTTCCTTGACAACAGTATTCAAAGCTGCATGACAATGGGACCGAGGTGAACCTGGAGGACATAACACCCGAAGGTAAACAACAGTCCGTTTATGGTTACACTAGTTAGCTAAGAATTCTTAAACTCCAGTGTCCATGTTCCTTATCTATGGTTACACATATTATCTGCTTCTCAGTACTTGAATAATTGTTTAGCCTTGTCAACAACGATATACAGTAGCTAGTTTTATATAAATGGGTACAAATTCTGCACACAACCGAGTTGGCTCAATGTTCTGATGTTTATTGTATTTCCATGTGTCTTGTCATTGGATGGAGAAGAGGTGAGAGTATGCATGGTCAAGTCAGAGTTGGAACTATCAAAGCTGGGATTGTCAAAGGTTTGTAAGATATGACGTTATGTACTGTAGCTAATTATTTTAGGCCCACTTGGTACTTTTCTGAGGAATTTCTTACGTGTCTGGATCACACTCACACCTCTAACTCCCCCTCCTCTTTAGAGTGATGTTGACCTGGCAGAGCTGTCACTAGGAGGTAGGAACTACAACACATTGTTTCTCTGTGAGATTTGCACTGGAGCATTACAGATTATGCAATGTAAATGTAAAGGCACTTTCTGCTAAAGTGGGAACATTGCCTTTCCATTTCAATCATGCTGTAAAGCTGAACTTCTACGACGTGGATTGAATATAGCCCTTAATTGTTAAATTCATCTGAAGGTATATTTATGTCCTATTTTTGTTATTTCAGATGTTTCTGAAATACACAGGCCACAGAACATCATTAGAGACTTCAAGGTACATATGGCGACAACTGATTGTGGGCAGAACAGATCTGTCTTTTTGGAGACTTGTCTAACCAGATGTTTGCAGCCCACATTACTATAGCCATGGTTGGGGAGTAACAGATTACATGTATTAAAAATATTTTTTCCAATGGTAACTGTAATCCATTACATTACCAGCAAAACTGTTGTAATCAGATTACAGATACTTAATAATAAAAAAAACTAGATGATTACTTTTAAATTCAGAAAGTATGCTCGCAATTCTTTTTTATTTTGACACTTCTCTGTTTTCTCGACGACATTCAAATCAGCATTTAAAAAAGGTGCACGTTTTAAGTTTGTTCCACCTGAGCAAGTCTGAGACCACTATGATGTCACACCAAATGTGTTTGATGGATCACGGGAAAAGAGCAGGAATAGGCTTTGGTAGGCTACAGTCCAAGCTATGTCTTCCAATGGCGCGACTGCTTTTGGCATCCAAAAATTATCCAACTTGAATAAACGCTTGGAGGTAAGGATGACAGCAGTGGTGTAGTCTACGCTGATATGTATATTACTTATTATTGGTATTTACATAGCGCATTGATGTAAATCGCACTGATACTCTCCGATTTAGCTATTTGCACCTTACGGATTGTGGCTGTTCACATATAAATGTGTATTGTAACCCAATAATGGTTGAATTCAAGAAGTTAAGCTGCCTATCAATCATTGTTTTTGAAACCAGTGGAAAGCCAGTAAAAATGCGCTCTTGCAACAGCTGCATAGTGCGGATCCCAGCCTATGGAATAAAAATTGGTCTTTTATCGCTCAGTCTAATTCATGCTGATTAAAAAAAGTAAATCCATAGGCGTAATGGACACACACTCAAACTCGCACACTTTTTATAGACTTAAAGGGGCGATCTGTAGTTGCTACATCCATTTTTGGACTTATAAATCATATATTAATATAAACATATAATTTATTGTTGTAGAAAGCGATTGGTTAGATTGAAGAAGCCTACATAACCAACCCATAAAGTAAAATTGAGCATCCATATATGGCCAGCTATGTAAACTTTAACATTGATTTATCCTGCTATAGATGTCATTCAATTAGAAACACATATTTTTGTCTTCTGCTAATGCCTCTTAAGGGGAAAGTAATCTAAAAGTAACTGAATGTAATCAGCTTGTTACTGAGTTTGTAATCCAAAAATGTCATTACTGATTACAATTTTGGACAGGTAACTTTATCGGATTACATTTAGAAAGTAACCTACCCAACCCTGACTGTAGCTTATGTACTTCTCATGTTTTTCAACAGATGGACATCTCATACCACCAGGATGATCCCAAAGATGATTGTGTAGATGAGGGTGCTGGCCCTGTCAACAGTAATGATTCTGTTATGCAGCAGGCTACAGAGAACAGCCACTGTAAGTAAATTATTTGAACATTAACCCTAGTGACTTATGGACACTACCGTTCAAAAGTTTGGGGTCACTTAGAAATGTCCTTGTTTTTGAAAGAAAAGCAAAAATGTTGTCCCATGTGCACAATTGAGCAAGAGGACAAGCCTAGAAGACCAGCATCCCAGAGTCATCTCTTCACTGTTGACGTTGAGACTGGATGTTTCACATGTATTATTTAATGAAGCTGCCAGTTGAGGACTTGTGAAATGACTGTTTCTCAAACTAGACACTCTAATGTACTTGTCCTCTTGCTCAGTTGTGCAACAGGGCCTCCCACTCTTTCTATTCTGGTTAGAGCCTATTTGCGCTGTTCTGTGAAGGGAGTAGTACACAGCGTTGTACGAGATCTTCAGTTTCTTGGCAATTTCTCGCATGGAATAGCCTTAATTTCTCAGAACAAGAATAGAATGGCGAGTTTCAGAAGAAAGTTATTTGTTTCTGGTCATTTTGAACCTGTAATCAAACCCACAAATGTTAATGCTCCAGATACTCAATTAGTATAAAGATGGCAAGTTTTATTGTTTCTTAAATCAGGACAACAGTTTTCAGCTGTGCTAACACAATTGCAAAAGGGTTTTCTAATGGTCAATTAGCCTTTTAAAATTATAAACTTGGATTAGCTAACACAATGTGCCATTGGGACACAGGAGTGATGGTTGCTGATAATGGGTCTCTGTACGCCTATGTAGATAATCCATATAAAATCAGCCGTTTCCAGCTACAATACTCATTTACAACATTAACAATGTCTACACTGTATTCCTGATCAAGTTGATGTTATTTTAAAGGACAAAAAATGAGCTTTTCTTTCAAAAACAAGGACATTTCTAAGTGAACCCAAACTTTTGAACGGTAGTGTATATATTGAGCATGTCAAAGTAAACACATCAAATACAATTACAACAGCATTTTTCATGTTCATTTACACATTTCTCATTTAATAAATTGTCTTTATATTGCCTCCATCAGTGGTGGATAATTCCAAACTGAATGGGACTAGGATTAGCCTGTGGGGTGCGCCAGAGGAGCTGGAGCGCTCTCTGAGCAGTCAACGTAGCACTCTACTGGACCAGTATCCCAGCATGGTCAGCCAGGTAGGAGAGGCCTGGCGGCGCCAACATATGTCCGACGTGGCTGTAGGGGTTTTGAGGAGGTACCACAGGCTCAGGTGGTTCTCTAACAGAAACCTCAATAACCGCACCTTCAACATCAGACCTGCTCACAGAAAGACTACCCTCAACAATGGCCAATCCTTTCTCCAAACACCTCAGAACACCATACTCAATGTGAGTAACCCCAAGAGTCCAAAGTTGAACCTCAAAATGACAACAACCCACACCCATCTTCCTCCACAGACCAAGGTAAACCTCCAGGAATGGCCAGCAGAGAGGCTGTCCCACAGGAAGGGTACAGATTCAGGGAACGGACAACCGTCCCACCCTGTTCTAGTGATGGACTTCTCCTCTCGCCTCTCCTCTGCAGGCTCCAGTCCTGCCTCCTCCCCTCCCTCTGCAGCCCCCTCCCTTCTCTCTGCTCCCTCATTTGTAGACTCCTCTCCTCCCTCCTCTGCAGCCTCCCTTCCCTCTTCTCTCTCCTCTCCAGACTCCTCCCTACAGGAGAGCCCTGAGCCGGAGGAGCCCCCCTTAAACCAAACCTTCATGGTGTCCATGCCCTCTTCCCCATCCCCCAGGGTTAGACATACTACCCTGGACTTCAGTCCTGCCAGATCTGAAGACACCTTCACAGCAGGAGGGTTGAGCAGTCCATCTCTAAGGAAGTGTGCCCTACCCACATTTCCCCATCAGAGGTTTTTCACAGCGGTATGCCCTGTGGTTTGTATGGAGATGTCTTCAGACTACCGCTCCCCAGTAGCACAGAGTCACTCCAGAGCCAGACTGCTGATCTGGGACGGCCAGCGTGCAGCATCTAACGCCCACCATAGGAGCCCCAAGTCAGGCTTTGCTGGATATCATCAAAGAAACACTGTGGAGCCCAGATCTTCCCCTGAGTCTTCACCCTCCTCTCTTCATAGGCCTCTGATGCCACCCAGGAAGCCCCACCACCTGGACTCCTGCAATCCCTCCCAGCTGAAACTCCAATCGTCTAGATTATCATCTGATCATGAGTCTGGGGCAGGCCAGCCAAGGCTCCGGCGAAACTATTCCCTGGATTCCTTCTCCCCATCTGTCAGTCTCTTACGAAACTCTGCTAAGCAGATTGACAAGGACTTCCAGAAGCTCTACCATAGGCTTGTCTGTCAGGACAAATCCTCCTCCTCCTCCTGCCGTACATGTGAGAGGAGAGCAGAGACCACCAGAGGAACCTCCTCTTCTGCTCTGGCTGCCCTGGCCCTGTCTCCTCACCACTCTGTCATGAGGAAGCGTCGCAGGGAGCTGGTCCAAGAACAGTCCCCAGAGTCCAAACGTTACAGGGATAGCTCCTTTGCTTACTCCCCAGGATCCCACCGCCAGAGGGTAGAAATGTTCAGGTGCCAGAACCGCTCAGACAGCCATTTGTCCTCCAACCAGTGGGACATCTCCTGTGACTCCCACAACTGGAGCCCCCGCAGGGCCAGTCTGGCTCATACCCACCACAGCCCCCATCACCAACATCACTCATCAAATGTAGCAGTCAGGAAAGCTGAAGGCTCCTGGCCTGGCCTGCATGTTGATCAGCACTCTCCTGCTTGGGTAAGGGTCTTCCACAGAAACAATGTACATGCAGTCCAAGAGAAATGATAATGTATGTCTTATTTTCTAACATTGCTTTCATCTATGTCTGCTGTCTAGAGAGAGAAATACAGCCGATTTGTTGGACTTCGTCAAGGTTTGTCTAGTCTCAGGGGGAAAAAATCTACTTGTCTAATCTTTGATTGACTACTTTGGATTCCGTTCTGATGATAATTTATTCCTCCCCTCTCAGGAAAGTCAATTGTCAACGCTGAGTGCCAATGTGGCTGTTCGCCAAGGTAACCATGACCTTATTCAGAAAGTAATATGTTCTGCATTGTTGTTTAAATATTTAATATATGCATTTCATTGTTTGTCACGTTAACCACCCTCCCTTCTTTCCCCCAGTTTCTCTAGGAGACAGCTTCTGTATAAATGATGTCAACCCACAGAAAGGCTGTCCTGTCCTGCACCTCTACCTGAGTTTTTTTTATATGCCAGATTTGAAAACATCTCTGCTGTTTATCTGCATTTGAAAACATACTTAGGATGTCCCAATAACCATGAACTAATTTGTTATAATGAAATGTTTATACAATGTCTTTTTATATACAGTACCAGTCAAAAGTTTGGACAAACCTACTCATGCAATGGTTTTTCTGTATTTTTACATTGTAGAATAATAGTGAAGATTTTTTCAAATCTAAGAAATAACACATATGGACTCATGTAGTAACCAAAAAAGTTAAATCCAAATATATTTTAAATTCTTCAAAGTAGCCAGCCTTTGCCTTGATGACAGCTTTGTGCACGCTTTGCATTCTCTCAACCAGCTTCACCTGGAATGTTTTTCCAACCATCTTGAAGGAGGTCCCACATGTACTGAGAGCTTCTTGACTGCTTTTCCTTCACCCTGTGGTTCAACTCATCCCAAACCATCTCAATTGGGTTGAGGTTGGGTGATTGTGGCGGCCAGGTCATCTGATACAGCACTCCATCACTCTCCTCCTTGGTCAAATAGCCCGTACACAGCCTGGAGGTGTGTTGGGTCATTGTCCTGTTGAAAAACAAATGATTGTCCCACTAAGTGCAAACCAGATGGGATGGCATATCATTGCAGAATGCTTTGGTAGCCAAGCTGGTTAAGTGTGCCTTGAATTCTAAATAAATCACTGAAAGTCGCCAGCAAAGCACCATCACACCTCCTCTATGCTTCACGGTGGGGACCACATATGCGGAGAGCATCCGTTCACCTACTGTGTCTCGCAGACAGCGGTTAAAACCAAAATTCAAAAATTTGGACTCATCAGACCAAAAGACAGGTTTCCACCAGTCTAATGCCCATTGCTCGTGTTTCTTGGCCCAAACAAGTCTCTTCTGCTTATGTGTCCATTAGTAGTGTCCTTTGCAGCAATTTGACCATGAAGGCTTGAGTCACACGGTCTTCTCTGAACAGTTGATGTTTGTTACTTGAACTCGGAAGCATTTATTTGGGATTACATTTCTGAGGCTGATAACTCATGAACTTATCCTCTGCAGCAGAGGTAACTGGTTCTTCCTTTCCTGTGGCGGTCCTCAGGAGAGACAGTTTCATCATAGCGCTGGATCGTTTTTGTGACTGCACTTGAAGAAACGTTCAAAGTTCTTAATTTTCCGTATTGACTGACCATGTCTAAAAGTGATGATGGAATGTCGTTTATTTGCTTATTTGAGCTGTTCTTGCCATAATATGGACTTGGTTTGTACCAAATAGGGCTATTTTCTGTATACCACCCTTCTCACAACTGACTGGCTTAAAATAACTAAGGAAAGAAATTCCACAAATTAACAAGGCACACCTGTTAATTGAAATGCATTCCAGGTGACTACCTCATGAAGCTGGTTGAGAGAATGCCAAGTGTGTGCGAAGCTGTCAAGGCAATGTGTGGCTACTTTGATATAAAATATTTTTATTTAACACTTGTTAATACATGATTCCATATGTTATTTCATAGTTTGGATGTCTTCACTATTCTCCAAATGTAGAAAATAGTAAAAATAAAAACCCTGGAATGAGTAGTGTCCAAACATTTGGTACTGTATATACACTGCTCAAAAAAATAAAGGTAACACTAAAATAACATCCTAGATCTGAATGAATGAAATATTCTTATTAAATACTTTTTTTCTTTACATAGTTTAATGTGCTGACAACAAAATCACACAAAAATGATCAATGGACCAGCATATGGTCTCACAAGGGGTCTGAGGATCTCATCTCGGTACCTAATGGCAGTCAGGCTACCTCTGGCGAGCACATGGAGGGCCGTGCGGCCCCCCCAAAGAAATGCCACACCATGACTGACCCACCGCCAAACTGGTCATGCTGGAGGATGTTGCAGGCAGCAGAACCTTCTCCACGGTGTCTCCAGACTCTGTCTGTCACATGTGCTCAGTGTGAACCTGCTTTCATCTGTGAAGAGCACAGGGTGCCAGTTGCGAATTTGCCAATCTTGGTGTTCTCTGGCAAATGCCAAAGGTCCTGTACGGTGTTGGGCTGTAAGCACAACCCCCACCTGTGGACGTCGGGCCCTCATGGAGTCGGTTTCTGACCGTTTGAGCAGACACATGCACATTTGTGGCCTGCTGGAGGTCATTTTGAAGGGCTCTGGCAGTGATCCTTGCACAAAGGTGGAGGTAGCGGTCCTGCTGCTGGGTTGTTGCCCTCCTACGGCCTCCACGTCTCCTGATGCACTGGCCTGTCTCCTGGTAGCGCCTCCATGCTCTGGACACTACACTGACAGACACAGCAAACCTTCTTGCCATAGCTCGCATTGATGTGCCATCCTAGATGAGCAGCACTACCTGAGCCACTTGTGTGGGTTGTAGACTCCGTCTCATGCTACCACTAGAGTGAAAGCACCGCCAGCATTCAAAAGTGACCAAAACATCAGCCAGGAAGCATAGGAACTGAGAAGTGGTCTGGTCACCACCTGCAGAACCACTCCTTTATTGGGGGTGTCTTGCTAATTGCCTATAATTTCCACCTGTTGTCTATTCCATTTGCACAACAGCATGTGAAATGTATTGTCAATCAGTGTTGCTTCCTAAGTGGACAGTTTGATTTCACAGAAGTGTGATTGACTTAGTTACATTGTTGTTTAAGCGTTCCCTTTATTTTGAATTTCCTATAGATGTTATAACTGCCATGGGTGTTTCACAACTGAGTGCATAATAAATACTGAATGACTTAAATTGTAATAAAGAAATACAAGGTTTTCAAAAGTATTTTATATTAATTGCTTTTGTTTTCTTACATATTCATGAATTGTTTATCACGATGGGGAAAATGAAAGCACAATTGACAAATTAAATGTTCAGTCTTTCAATCTACATGGAACAAAAATATAAATGCAACATGTAAAGTGTTGTTCCCATGTTTTATGAGGTGAAATAAAAGATCCAAGAAATTGTTATTTCTCTACCGTAAACTGCCTCCAGCGGTTTAGAGATTATGGCAGTACATCCAACTGCAGACCACGTGTAACCATGCCAGCCCAAGACGTCCACATCCGGCTTTTTCACCTGCAGGATGGTCGGAAATGAGCCACCAGGACAGCTGATGTAACTGGGTTTGCACAACTGAAAAACGTCCTCACAAACTGTCAGAAACCATTTCAGGGAAGCTCATCTGCAAGCGCGTCCTCATCAGGGTCTTGACGTGAGTGCAGTTCGGCATCGTAACTGGCCACTGGTATGCTGGAGAAGTGTGCTCTTCACAGATGAATCCTGGTTTCAATTGTACCGGGCCGATGGCAGTGTATGGTGTGTGGGCGAACGGTTTGCGGATGTCAACGTTGTGAACAAAGTGCCCCATGGTCGCGGTTATGGTATGGGTAGGCATAAACTACGGAAAACGAACATGATTGTATTGTATCGATGACAATTTGAATGAGATCCTGAGGCCCGTTGGTGCCATTCATCCGCTGCCAACAACTCGTTTCAGCATGATAATGCACAGTCCCATGTCGCAAGGATCTGTACACAATTCCTGGAAGCTGAAAATGGCCTATACATTATTCCATGTCCTGCATACTCACCAGACAGGTCACCCATTGAGCATGTTTGGGATGCTCTGGGTCGATGTGTACGACGGCGTGTTCTGTATTCCCAGTCATGTGAAATCCATAGATTAGGGCCTAATGATTTTATTCCAATTGATGATTTCCTTATGAACTAACTCAGTAAAATACTTGAAATTGTTGCATTTATATTATTAAATGGAAGCAAGTTGTTTTCACATAACGTTTTTGGTTTGAAGTTGTGCGTCTTAAAGCTGATACGGCCACTTGTAACTAATCTCTCCTATGAGAGAAAGGAGTCAGAATGCTAGTTTTTAATAACAATGGAATATTATGTGGAATGAAAAAGCTGAGTTGAAATGTAATACATTGACGTGCATAAGGTTATTGTGTTGCCAGAGTGGAAGCATCAAGGCCCAACTGTTTCAGACCAAAGCAGGCCAGGCACCACTCAAACGTAACAGCTTTCAGGAAAAATTTAGTAGCTACAGCAATTCTGTGTTTACTTGTCAAGGTGAGGCCGTGCCCTAGGCACCCATACTGTGACCAAGTAGGCTCCAAGAGGCACTTCCTTGGTTAGATTATGGTTAAGGTTCACACTTTAGACATTAGATTAAGTACAATAACAGCAGTAGTGTGGTCAAGATAGTGGTTGTGGTTTGAGGTTGGGGTCGGCGGTCACCACTCCAGTTCCACAGGGTATTTGCCTGTGAGGCAGGCAGTGCAGTGGCCCACTCTCCTGCTGGCCTTGGTGTTGGTGCTGATCCGCTCATCCTTCTGGAGGGAGTGGATTCCCCCCTGCACCGCTGACACCAGGCCCTCCACTGACAGATACTGCACGCTGGTGGCACCTATATTACAGAACATCGTTTTAAGATCTGGACCACACACATGTCGAATAATAAGTACATCGAATAATAAGTATTCCGAATCTCACCAATGTAGCCAGCAATGTCCTTAAACTCTGGCCTGTTAGCAATGAGCTCCTCTTTTGTGGGGATGTTGATGCCCATGTAGCAGGGGAACCTGATGGGTGGGGAGGCAACGCGGATGTGGACCTATGGGAGGGGAGGTCAACAACCAAAATGAGTGGTCATTACAGACAGACAATGTGAGACCCGATGTCGTCTTTCATGGTCGAGAAGGAACCTGCAAGTAAGCATTTCATTGGACGATGTATACCATGCTTATCACATACATAAGACTAATAAAACTTGAGTAATCAACCATTATAAACAGGAGAGAGAGACTAACATACTGTATAATTGATATTAAGAGCAGGACTGATAATGATAAACTCTGGGCCACTCACCTCTGTGGCTCCTGCTTCCTTCAACAACTTGATTATGGGGGCGATGGTGTTGCCCCTGACGATGGAATCATCAACAAGCACCACCCGCTTGCCTGCAAAGTTGTCTGTCAGCGCACCAAACTTCTTGGCCACCCCCAACTGCCTGAGGCGTGTGTTTGGTTGAATAAATGTCCTCCCAACGTAGCGATTCTTACACAGAACCTCTACGTACGGCAGTCCCGACTGCAGAGATGGAACAGAAGAGTACAAACTGAAGCCTAGAATATTGTATGAATATGCACGAGTCAGAATATGCACCCTATTGCTATCAACATTCAATAGGTGCCACAACTCACCTGCTCCGCGTATCCCAGTGCAGCAGGAGTAGCAGACTCGGGCACAGTGCTGACCACGTCTGCCTCTGTAGGGGCCTCAATGGCTAGCTGCCGTCCACAGCGCTGCCTGACTGTGTACACCATCTGACCTGCAACACCAGGTGGAAACACTGAGGAAACTATAGCTAGTCTAGCATCAGCTAAAAGCAAGTAATGTGCTGTAACCTCCCAGCCAAACTATTTACTACTCTCACTGACTCAGTACTACAACTTAAAACTTTTTTGTGTTGTTAGCCAGGACAACTACTATCTATGCCTACCTTCAAATATGGAGTCTGGTCTGGCAAAGTAAACATATTCAAAGATGCAAAAGGCAGGGAGGTCTCCCTCGGGGCGAGGGACGATGCTTAGGGTCTTCACACCGTGTTTGGAGATCTGGACTATCTCTCCAGGCATCACCTCTCTGTGGTACCTAAGGAACAGACAGACAGAGAGAAACTTGTGAGCCACAGGACCACACGTTGCCATGGCAATAAGAGGTTGGTCACTGGTGATGAGAGCTCACTTGGCACCGATTGACTGGAAGCTGCAGGACTCTGATGACACCACCCAACCCTCTGTGTCTCCCTCACCAGCACCTGACAGAGGACACAATATGGCCTTGTCAATCATCCATCCTCTCAATTTTATATACAGTACCAGTCAAAAGTTTGGACACACCTACCCATTCAAGGGTTTTTAATAACACATATGGAATCATGTAGTAACCCCCCAAAAAATGTTAAACAAATAAAAACATTTCACATGAGATTCTTCAAAGTAGCCACCCTTTGCCTTGATGGCAGCGTTGCACATTATTGGCATTCTATCAACCAGCTTCATGAGGTAGTCACCTGGAATGCATTTAAATTAACATTGGTTTTCCCAGCAGGAAAATGCTTCCAGCAGGACAATGCTCCAAGCCACACAGCCAGGTCAATCAAGGTGTGGATGGAGGACCACCAGATCAAGACCCTGTCATGGCCAGCCCAATCTCCAGACCTGAACCCCATTGAAAACCTCTGGAATGTGATCAAGAGGAAGATGGATGGTCACAAGCCATCAAAGCCGAGCTGCTTGAATTTTTGAGCCGGGTGTGGCATAAAGTCACCCAACATCAATGTGAAAGACTGGTGGAGGGCATGCCAAGACACATGAAAGCTGTGATTATAAAATCAGGGTTATGGGGCCTCCCGGGTGGCTGGGTTCGAGTCCAGGGTCTGTCGCAGCCAACCGCAACGAGGAGGCCCATGGGGCGACGCACAATTGGCCTAGCGTCGTCCGGGTTAGGGAGGGTTTGGCTGGCAAGGATATCCTTGTCTCATGGCACACTAACGACTCCTGTGGCGGGCCGGGCGAAGTGCACGCTGACCACGTGTGCGGTGTTGCCTCCGACACATTGGTGCGGCTGGCTTCCGGGTTGGAAGCACGCTGTGTTAAGAAGCAGTGCGGCTTGGTTGGGTTGTGTTTCGGAGGACGCATGGCTCTCGACTTTCGCCTCTCCCGAGTCCGTGCTGGAGTTGGATACCACGGAAATTGGGGAGAAAAGAGGGGTACATTTATTTTGTTTAAATCAGGGATATTACACCAAATATTGATTTCTGAACTCTTCCTAAGTTAAAACATTAGTATTTTGTTGTTTAGAAATGAATATGAACTTATTTTCTTTGCATTATTCGAGGTCTGGCAACACTGCATCTTTTTGGTTATTTTGACCAGTTGTCATTCTCTGAAAATGAATGCTCTAAATTACAAGATTTTTATTTGGGAGAAATGTTGTCAGTAGTTTATAGAATAAAACAAACATTTTACCCAAACACATACCTATAAATAGTAAAAGCAGAGAAACCGAATTTTGCAGTGGTCTCTTTTTTCCAGAGCTGTATATAGTTGCGGTCAAATATATTGGCACACTTGCACGACTCACTATTTCTTCTAAAATAATATGACTTATTTATATATATTTTTTTACTTTGTGTTCACACAAGTATTTTTGTGATTTACAAATTGCACAGGACCAAAAAATACAATTTAGAATTTTCACTTTAGTCAAAAAAAATACCTGAATCATAATTTGGTATGCTAATATATTTGACTAACTTTACATAGATTAGTAACTCTGCTCGTAGATGAGTTAAATCAAAAATACACATGACAAAGACACACAAATACCATGCAGCGCTAAGGAAGCACCAAAAACACCTGCAGTGTGGAGTTTAGAAATGGGGACGAGGCGTCCGATGCTGAGCGGTCTGTTTCCATACGGGTCACGGATAGCATAGATCACATCTGTGTACATCACCAGCAGTGAGTAGGATGTAGGGGTCTCATGCATCAGGTTCTTTATCCTGCAATATAAAGAATAACAATCAATCAAGATGATGATCTTTACAGGGCGTAAAAGAAATGGTGTATTATTGGAATGGATTAGAAGGCCATAGTATGGACCTGGCCACCCAGTCAGGGGCATCCAGCTCCTCCATGGGCGGAGTCAGAGCCAGCAGCTGGGTGATGAGCTCACTGTCTGAGCTGGTGGAGAGACCCACGCCGTGACGCATCACCTGCCATACACACAGTTATGTATGCTTATACACAAATACACAATAATCAACTACAATATAAACAAATGCACACACAGTCATTGCATATGACAGCATGGCCCACCTTTTTACGCAGTGCGGCTGCATTGACCAGCTCCCCGTTGTGTGCCACAGCTATCTTGCCGTGCAGTGTGTCCACTACAAAGGGCTGGCAGTTCTGGAGCTCAGAGATGCCCGTGGTGGAGTAGCGTGTGTGCCCGATGCCCAGGTTACCATAGCGCAGCTTCAGAAGGTCCTCAGGTGGAAAGGCATTGTTCACTAACCCCATCCCCTGTGAAGGGAAGCGACATACCAAATCAGAACAATAACACATGCAGACATCTTGGACACACATACTGAACTAAAAGCTTGTGCATTCATAATAATAAATACAAATTGTAGCCAAAATGTGATTAGTAAAGCTTTAACGTGATGACATAACTGTTGTCTTATTTCTGTACAGCAGGTTACCTCCCCGTCTGAGACTTTAGTTGACATGTTAATGTGTTTTGGGGGAAAAGTGGTGGTATTGTGCTTAGTTTGAGGACACTGAAAGGATGTTGAGTAATCATCATTATCTGGAATGAGTGATTATAGCCATGTTTCTCTTTCATGTTTTCTTACTGAATGGTTCTGTATGTCACACATTTTTACCTTGAGGGTGTTGTACGTTGGTGGGTTGACTCCATTACTTGTGACGATTCCAGCACTTTCCTGACCCCTAAATAAACAAAGACAAATAAATTGCTTGAATAACATTTAGGTTCTAGTCTTGAAGACAATTTGCTTAATGCAACATGTTTGAGGCTAGCTTTTCTGTATGTATACTGTTTTAGGGCAGTCTTAACCGGTTTGGTAAAGGAGAAGTGTTTTAGAACAGAGGAAAAATGATGGGGTATGTGTATCTGCAGTGGAGTTGCCTTATATGGAGTGGCCTTGCACTGCAGCCTCAGCCAATTTGCCAAGCTGCTTCTCGGATTACAGTCCATCCGTTCCTCCCCCACACCACACAGCTTAAGCCAGTAGTGAGGCTGCTTTGATTTGGTGGGCGTTCCTCTCGGCTTAACCGCCTGGTTGCCTTGGGAACCAGACACCAGAGGAAGGGGGGCTGGGAGAGAAAGAAGCATTTCCAGGTCAGCTCAAACATGGAGAAAGGAGCAGGGAGACAAAGAGGAGGTGAAGAGGAGGCGATTCTAGAGGTGGAGGAGACAGGTGCAGCAGGGCAGTGGAGGGAAACTGAGGTGCTGGCTCTTCTGTCAGTGTGGGGGGAGCTGGGAGCAGCTCAAAATTCAGGTGTATGCAGTAGAGCCGCTTTTGAATGCATCTCAGAGCAGCTGAAAAGGCTGAGCGTGCTGCGTGGCTGGAGGGAGTGCCAGGCCCAGTGCAGGCGGCTGGGACTTCAGGGCACGAAGGCTGAACAGCCAGGCACATCCACCAACTACAGCCAGGGGGAAGCAGCCATGATGGACACCCAAATGAACCAAAGTGACTGGGAGGAAAAGGAGGATCTTACCAGTGAGAAAGAGGCTCACTCTTCCTCAGTCATAATACAGGAAGGTAACTGGAACAATGTACTGGCTGAGAAAAAAATAGTATAATGCTGACACACTGGACTAATTTACAATAGAATAAAATCGGAAGATGTTTAGTATACACAAATGTAGTCTAATTAGCATAATCTTTGAGGTATCCCTCATTTAGATAAAGAGGCTGCTTCATGACAGAAATGTTGACTCAGACATAACTGGAGTCACATACCATTAGCCAATAAAAAGGGTTACACTGAATCTAAATAAACCAGAGTATCAGTAACAGACAATATCAAAAATGGACCCCCTGATTGACATTCCTTTAAAAATGCATGTGTGTTTGTTTAATGAGGCCTGTGTCAGATTCTTCACGAGGCTCTCCCTTATGCCCAATACGTAGGCCGCCATTGGACAGATGAGGAGGTGCGAGCTCTGCTTTGTGTCTGGTCTGACCGCCACGTCCGCCAACGCCTCAAAGGAACGCTACGCAACAAGGCCATCTTCCAGGAGATGGCCCGCTGCATGCAGAGGGGCTTCGGAGTGGTGCGCAACTGGAAACAATGCCGCACTAAATACAAGAACCTCAAGTATGAGTACAAGACAGCCAAGAGTGCCCAGGATGCTGCAGGCAGCAGTGGAAGTGGCCCAGGAAGGTACATGAAGTTCTTTGATGAGGTAGAGGGCATAGTGCTGGACAGGGGATTTGAAGGGTGCCAGGATATGCAGAGAGGACCTGAAGGGGACCAGGGAGCTGGGAGGCTGGGCCCTCTGAAAGGCAAGACTCAGTCTAAAGAACCCAAAGGAGACCTGGTCATTGAGATAGACGGTGAGATTTTAACAAAAAATAATAATACTACAAGTTTATAGCTGGTGATGAGATACTGAATGAATACATTGCTTAGACCTACTTTTAACATTTCTAGAACAATGCATCTTTCAGATGACAACAGTGACAATTATGAGCTAGACACAGACCAAAACCAAAGGGAATCAGGTATGTATAATCAAATAACCTATAGCAGAAAAGCCTTCTAAAATGCTGTGCAGTACATGGGCTTGGCATAATTGCTTATGCTCACTCTATTCTACATTCTGTCTCCCATCCTAGGAGTCCATCTATTACCATTGGATCAATCTAGCTCCGAGCAGTTCCACGTGGTAACGGTGTCTGACACAGGCCGGAACTGGAGTGACCAGGAGGTGCATGCTCTGATCCAGGTGTGGTCGGAGGAGGGTGTGTGCAGGCAGCTGGAGAGCTCCACCAGGAAGAGGGATATCTTTGTGCAGATCTCCTGCCGGCTACTGCAGCAGGGGGTGGAGCGCGACTGGAAGCAGTGTCACACCAAATACAAGAACCTCAAGTACCTGTATCGCTCCCTACAGAGGGGCAGGGCTGACAGCACAGACCCACGCCGTCTCATGAGGTTCTATGATGAGGTGGATGCCATTTTGACCAGGTCGGATAGTGGACCTGCCATGGGATATGAGGAACAAGCAGAGGCTGGCGCCATTTTGGCTGGGGCCATGATGGGGTATGAGGATGACACAGATGCCATGACTTGTCCAGTTAACTCTTACACAGCTCAAAGCTATGAGGTTATCCCAAAGAATGAGGACAAACAAACACACACAGGTAAGAAAGTGACTCCTTTGTAGAGCAACCTAAGGTCACTCCAAATCATTTAGTGGTGACTATATAAAAGTCACCACTAAATGCATTTGTCCACAGGCTAGAATGCAAACAAACAGCTATGATTAGTGAGTTTTCTGTCTGTAACTGACCACAGTGGGGGCTGTCCTGGGTATCCAGGTCATGTTGCATTCCTGTATTTTGACCTTGAGATCACAGTAGTCCATTATTAAACACTCCCTGTTCAGAAATGACTCTCCATATCACAACAATTTAAAAATAAATGGGGGTAACTGCATCCAATGTGTCCCTCATGATGTAAGCTAAACTGTGGAAATGAATTCCTTGTGACTCGGAACATGCTTCTGTTAATCAAACAGAACGTGACCCACCCCAGCCCCCTTTCATCTAAGACAATGGCTTCCCTGATTGACTGATAATTGGCTTCCTTCATAGCTGTAGTTTAGTGGTGACCATAAAAAAACATAGCAGACACTCCAACGCAAGCCATTACATCTTCAGACATATCCCACATCTTTTGTTGCCTATAACAAGCTAAACTATAACATTAAAAAAATAAACCCTATCAGCCCCAATGATGGTAGTTTGAGCCAGTAGAACCTGGTTGGAGAAAATAAGTTATGAAATTGTGCATTAGTGATGTTGCATGCCTCTGTGTTCCTTCAGACAATTCTGATACCGATAAAAGACAGGATCTGACTGCAAAAAGAGGACTGAAAAGGAAAGCATTGATTCAAGGTTTGAAATTGTACCTCCTTCCACAATTATGTATCATCTCATTTTTAAATCCACTTGCGGACCAAAGGCTCAGTAACAGAATAATGATGGACGTGTGACTGTGTCAGTCCTGTGACTTACCAATAAGAGTCCTGATCTAATCATGGGAGAGCGGGCTGGTGAGAGGAGTCAAAACTGCTGAGAATGTGCAAAAAACACTAGCCTTCTTTACAAAACTGAAATTTGAATTCAGTGTATCCATGTGCTCAAAACACAGAACAATAAGATTGCTATCTGCACATTCTTTAGTATACATTTTGAAATGTTTTCTCAGAACACATCAGCACAATCAACTTGAGAGGACCAAGGTCAAGAATCAGACTTCTACACAAAAGTGATTGATGAATCAATGATGAAGGCATTTAACCCCTCAACTCAATCTCTCATGTATTAGCCCTTTTGAATCCTTGTTTTCTTTAGATACCTGTAGAATTGTGAAGAAAAATGATACTGGGAGCAGCTGTGCTGAGAGTACTGATTTCCAGTGCAAATTGGAGGAGGAACAAAACATTCCCATTACAGAGATCAACTCAGTCTACTCAATGGCAGCCTCTGTCCGACACAAACAGGTAGGCCTAATCACGTCCGAATGTTACAAATGATGTTAACATCATTGTAACCAGTTGACTGTTGTATATAATAGGAGTAAATATGTCTGAAAGTTGTGGCACACAATACCTTTAAGAAAGATATTGAGTGGGAGTCTGCATTGGAGAAATGTAGCAGTCTGGAATCCAAATAAGTCCAGAGATCGCCATACTTTAACGGGAAATAACGTAACACAATGTACAAAGTTGGGGCGGCAGAGAAGCCTAGTGGTTTGAGCGTTGGACTAGTAACCGGAAGGTTGCAAGTTCAAACCCCCGAGCTGACAAGATACAAATCTGTCGTTCTGCCCCTGAACAAACACACTGTTCCCAGGCCGTCATTGAAAATAAGAATTTGTTCTTAACTGACTTGCCTAGTTAAATAAAAAAGTTGAAAAGCAATGTGGAACGTTGACGTCACACCTACACGTTGTTTTGAGACATTGCGAACTACAATGCATTCTTTAAGTGATGAAAGTTGTAACCATTATAGCAGTGTAGCTAATCAATTATGGGCAAGATAGTGGGAATTTATGATTAGCGGATGGCTATACAAAACGACGCTATTTAAATTTGCTACCTAGAAAACATCAACTCACCTATGTTGTAGCGCGACAAGTCCCAAAGTTAACACTTGGGCAACTTCTAGTTGCGTTGGCCATTCTCCTGCGGCAACACAGCCGAAAACTCCGCACTCTTCTCCGATGCCAGATTCTTCGAACTCGCTCATTCTTAAATTCCTGGGCCTCTGGTCTACTTCACACAGCGTGTATCTATCTCCACGCTTCAAACACTGGCCACGTGTTGACAACAGAGCTACGGCTTAACGAACGGGCTCAACCTACAGGGATACAAAATGGGGAACTTCATTGACGTCCCTCACAACAGACGGAGTACTCCGTGTCAAATTGCGAAAGTAATACAAACTCATATCGATTTAGGACTTTGACTGAGCACCGATATGTAGACATTCACCCTATGTTTTTTGGTGATAAAGTTATTAGATTTATTTGAAAGTATTCAACAGATACTAAGTTTAAAAAAAATCAAAGACACCTATTTTACAACTATGTCAGTGTTTGGGATGATCTGATATGTTGGGGTGGGCAGCGGAAGAAAAAGTTTTCCCCACGTGGTGAGGCCTACATTACTATAATTGGTTATTCCCGAATCAATACTCAATTGTAATTGGCTTTTCTGGATTCAGAAAATCAGTCGTGACTCCTACAGCACATTTCTCTTTTTGCGCCGAATCCACGAGTTGCAGGTAAAGTGGCGAGAATTATAGATGAAAGTAAGATATTTTTGGTGTACATTTCCCACACTGTTGATTTAATTTAACTTTACTTGCTTTATTTTTCAGGTTTTCAGATTATCTACCAACATGGCACCTGCATCAGGTATACTTTCATGTAAAATAAAACTTGTACAACATTTTTCTTCAGTTGCAAACAGCATCAAGTCGGAGTGACAAATTTGTAAATCGCTCTGGATAAGAGCGTCTGCTAAATGACTTAAATGTAAATGTGACAATATAATTCGATTCCCACTGTAAACCCGGGTTTCCGTAAGTAAATAAGTGTTTCAGCGTCGATTTCGTACTGATGTTTTTCTGCTTTCTGTTAAAGTGCTGAAACTTGGACAGAAACTAAATGAGGGAAAGACCAAGCAGATATTCGTGCTCGTGGATGAGCCAGGCCATGTTCTGGTCCAGTCCAAGGACCAAATCACGGCCGGGAATGCGGTGAGGAAGGACCAGATGGAGGGGAAGGCCGCGATAGCAAACAGAACCACGAGCTGTGTTTTCAAGCTACTGCAGGAAGCGGGTGAGTCTTCTGGCTACAGTGTTTTCAATTATCATTCATGATTGTAGTTTGTTAATGATTAGTTTGGTTATGTGTCGGTGAGTGTGATAACTAGTTTAGATGTGCCCTCCCCCATATATTCATAATATTCTGTAATCAATTTGAAAGCTTTATGGTAATGTGAGAATATATATATATATATTGTCTGGCTGTGCCAACGATCATGAGTGCATTTGTCCACAGGCTAGAATGCAAACAAACAGTTATGATTAGTGAGTTTTCTGTCTGTAACTGACCACAGTGGGGGCTGTCCTGGGTATCCAGGTCATGTTGCATTCCTGTATTTTGACCTTGAGATCACAGTAGTCCATTAATAAACACTCTCTGTTCAGAAATGACTCTCCATATCACAACAATTTTAAAAGAAATGGGGGTAATTGCATCCAGTGTGTCCCTCATGGTGTAAGCTAAACTGTGGAAATGAATTCCTTGTGACTCGGAACATGCTTCTGTTAATCAAACAGAATGTGACTCAGCCCCCTTTTCTCCCCTTCATCTAAGACAATGGCTTCCCTGAATGACTGATAATTGGCTTCCTTCACAGCTGTAGTAGTGGTGCTGTTTAATCACCAATGGCTGAATAAGTCCTTGTGTTCTTTTTATACCTCAGGCATTAAGACAGCCTTTGTAAGGCAGCAGTCGGAGACTGCGTTCGTGGCAGCCCACTGTGAGATGATCCCCATTGAGTGGGTCTGCCGACGGGTGGCTACTGGATCCTTCCTGAAGAGGAACCCAGGCGTCAAGGAGGGCTACAGGTTCTCCCCTCTGAAAATGGAGACGTTCTTCAAGGTGTTTGTGTGTGTTTGTATCTGTCCAATCATGCCTAGCAGAGAAAGTCTGATAATCCTATATTCCTGCTTAATTTGCACACATTCATTTTCTGCTCAAGTGAAAACATTGCAAGTTAGGTGCTTCATCCATCATCAATCTTCATACAAATATTTCCGTGTTCTACAGTTTACATCGTTATCTGAAATCTTGGTTGCTATTTGTTTATCTTAGGATGATGCCAACAATGACCCTCAGTGGTCGGAGGAGCAGCTGCTGGAGACTAAGTTCTCTCTGGCTGGGCTCAACATCGGCCGCTGTGAGGTGGACATCATGAACCGCAGCACTGTTGCCATCTTTGAGGTTCTGGAGAGGGCCTGGGCCACCCAGAACTGCACACTGGTGGACATGAAGGTATGTGGCTCAGCACCACCCTCAGATGGTCAGGGGAGGTAATGAAGTGGACCATTGTTTTGCTCTTAGTTAGTTCTGGAAATTTTGCATTGAATATCTTCCCGTTAGTTAACATGCATTTCTCTGACTGTTTGACAGATTGAGTTTGGTGTGAATGTGCGCACCAAAGAAATTGTGCTTGCTGATGTGATTGACAATGATTCCTGGAGGCTGTGGCCTGCAGGAGATCGGAGTCAGCAGAAAGACAAACAGGTGAGATGGTCTGCTGCATAGCTCTGTCTAATGCTGCTATCCTGCCTTCCCTTTATGGCAACATTAGCATTTTTCCATAATTTAACCACCTCAGATTTTGAGTTGCACCATGTTAACTGTAGTATAAATCTGTGTCCTCTTCTCTGCAGGTGTACCGGGACCTGAAGGAGGTGACTCCTGAGGCCATGCAGATGGTGAAGAAAAACTTTGAGTGGGTCTCTGAAAGAGTGATGGTAGGCTAGCTTTGTGTATCCCACTAGTCCGGTGTCCTTTAGCCTAAAATAACAGGAGCTGACGAGCTGTAGCTCTTATCAGGACGACAGCGAACTAGTTTGTTTTGAATCAACATACTGTAATGATAGAGGATCAGGGCCCAGATTTACAAAACACGTCTTACGCAAAAACTTAAAGATTCTTAAGAAAAAATAAGAACTTCGTAAGTGCAATTCCTCAATATTTTAAGAATGAATGATTTTCATACAAACTTCTTATGTCTTTAAGATGTGTGTTGCTATGCAACTATTTTAGCTAGCAATGGCAATCATGTTATCTTATTTCTTACTGAGATTACTGTTCTAAAACATGTTCTTGGATTTAAAATTATCAATACTGAAACTTTCAGACTAAGTTTGAATTAAAAAGCTCATGAACGCAATTGTTTATCTCACTGCGCTTAGTTTAAGACAAGGATTTAGCTATCTTGGAATTAACATTTCCAATAACTTTATTTTCAATAATCTAATTTCTAAGGTGAAATGTAAATACATAAGAACCTTTTTGAAGAATAGTAACTTAAATCTATTGTTAAGGAAAAAATGGCAGTTAAGAAATTTGTGAACCTGGGCCCAGGTAGTTTAACACGAACTTGTCTGTTAATTGAGGTCCATTCCAGTGTTTTATAACCTAGACATTATGCGATTCTCACGTGAATCCCAGCATTTTAAATAGCTCAACCTTTTTGTGACCAGTCTTTGATCAACCCGAGTAATCTCCGATTTGCATACTCCCTCACAACCTCTGTCAATTTTAACCCAGTTTGTTTTAATCTGTCACATGACACACAGAGACATGATACAAGTACAGCCCAGAGTGAAATAGTTTAGGTTTGGCATTCAGTAGAGACTGATGGGGTGTCTGTGTGTGTCCCTAGCTTCTGCTGGAGCCCAAGGCCTGTGGCAGAGTGGTGGTTCTGATGGGCTCCACCTCTGACCTAGCCCACTGTGAGAAGATCAGGAAGGCCTGTGGCTCCTACGGAATCCACTGTGTCCTCCGAGTCACCTCTGCACACAAAGGACCAGACGAGACTCTTCGCATCAAAGCTGAATACGAAGGTGGGCTGAGCTCAGCCTTATAGCCCTAACCTTACTGGCAACCCCTAACATGCTGACCATGCCGCTTGTGTTGCATGTGCGAGCATTTGCAAAATAAATGTACACATACATGATATTCGATCATTGCACACACACTGCTCGCGCGCGCAAACGAGCATCTGCATTGCCAGGTGCTAAAATATAAGTTAGTTCTATTTGTGACGCTCAATGTGCTCCATGTCCTGCCTCTCCATCTCCTCGAATTTAGGTGTATATACGCACGTGGGTGATTGAAAGATGAACGGAGGTCGGTTGTGATAATGCACCTTATTAAAGTTGGTTGCCAATCGCCATATAAAGTCCAAAGAAAAAGAAGCCTGAAGTAAGGAGGGGAGATGACGAGAAATGAATTTGGTTGACCATTATATCTGTGGACTAATTGTCAGAGTAGAGAACCTTGTGCATTTCAGGACAAATTAGCTAGCTAAATAGGGCAAATTAGTTAGCAACAGCAAGCTAGCTAAATTGCCCTAAATGTTTAATGCCTTTTGACCTGTCCCTAAATTAATATAATTGGTTCTGAGTTGGTTTTGATATTTCAACTGATTGCGTTTGGTGTGGGTGGACAAAAAAACAAGAACGTAGCTACCCCTCTCTACATGGGTTGTACAATCTGTTGCCTGCTTATTGAAAGTGGAAGATTATGTGGTACATACATTTTGAATAATGGCTCAGTATGTGGAGTAACTGTGCAGTATACTGGCTAAAATAATGCCTATCTAATATAAAACATTATACATTTTACTCTTCTGTATGGGTGGGCTAATGTGCAGTATTTTCCCAGGAGACGGAGTACCGACTATGTTTGTTGCTGTGGCGGGCAGAAGCAATGGCCTTGGTCCAGTGATGTCAGGAAACACCGCCTACCCAGTCATCAATTGCCCTCCTATCACCCCTGACTGGGGGGCACAGGACATCTGGTCATCTCTTCGCATGCCCAGCGGTGAGTACATCTTTCCATGTGGTCTGTCTTGCTGTGTGTGTACAGTAATGTATGGTTATTCTCCTTGAAATGAATCTGTGTGTTTACCCTAGCCCTGACTGCTCCTCTCTCCCAAAGGTCTTGGCTGCTCCACAGTCCTCTCCCCTGACGCTGCAGCCCAGTTTGCAGCTCAGATCTTTGGGCTCAGTGACCACCTGGTGTGGTCCAAACTGCGGGCCTCCATGCTCAACACCTGGGTGTCTCTGAAGCAGGCTGACAAGAAGCTGCAGGCCTGTAGCCTGTAAGGAGCCACCTGTACTGTACCATTCCAAACCCTGCCAGAGCTCTCTAAGATGGGCATTGTGAAGGGTCACTGCTTGGCTGTGTCATGTCTAATGAAATATTTACCATGTAAAATCAGCCCTACAACACATTTCTCTAAACATTCCCTTAATAAAGTGATTCATGTTTATAAACATCTGTTTTAGATTACTATGTTTTTCTATTTCATATACAGTATACACTACATGACCAAAGGTATGTGGACACCTGCTTGTCAAACATCTAATTCCAAAATCATGGTCATTAATATGGAGTTGGTTCCCCTCTTTGCTGCTATAACAGCCTCCATTCTTCTGGGAATGCTTTCCACAAGATGTTGGAACATTGCTGCAGGAACTTGCTTCCATTCAGCCACGAGCATTAGTGAGGTTGGGCACTGATGTTGACAGATTAGGCCTGGCTTGCAGTTGGCGTTCCAATTCATCCCAAAGGTGTTCAATTGCTTTGAGGTCAGGGCTCTGCAGGCCAGTCAAGTTCTTCTACACCAATCTCGACAAACCATTTCTGTATGGACCTCTCTTTGTGCACAGGGCATTGACATGCTTAAACAGGAAAGGGCCTGCCACAAATTATTGCCACAATGTTGGAAGCACAGAATCGTCTAGAATTTCACAGCCACAGACTATTTGTCCTCCACCAAACTTTACAGTTGCCACTAGGCACTGGGGCAGGTAGTGTTCTCTTGTAATCTGCCAAACCCAGATTTGTCTGTCGGACTGCCAGATAGTGAAGTGTGCTTCATCACTCCAGAGAACGCATTTTGTCCAATGTCAGCTCCAGCTGACGCTTGGCGATCTTAGGCTTGTGTGGGGCTGCTTGGCCATGGAAACCCAATTCATGAAGCTCCCGATGACCAATTCTTTTGCTGACGTTGCTTCCAGAGGCAGGAACTCGGTAGTCAGTGTTGCAACTGAGGGCGGACGATTTTTACTCGCTTCAGCAGTCCCGTTCTGAGCTTGAGTGGCCTACCACTTAGCGGATGAGCTGTTGTTCCTCCAAGACGTTTCCACTTCACAATAGCAGTAGTTATAGTTGACCTGGGCAGCTCTAGCAGGACAGAAATTTGATGAACTGTCTTGTTGAGAAGGTTCCAACCCATGATTTAAATATGGTAGTGTACTGTACAGACACATCCAAACTGATTGGCACCCTTGATAAAGATAAGCAACAAAATACTGTAAAATAGTTCATACAAATACTGATCTATACACTTGGGTCCTCTACCAGGCAAGTGGTGTTCCAGTTGTTTTAATTGTTGCCAGTGTATAATTGGCATGTCTCTTCATTTGAGTTCTTTGCCTTTCCCCATGGTGATGAATGACAAATGGATTTTACATGTGTTACCTCATTTTTATACCCCGGTGAAACAGGAAGCCATGAAAGGCCACAATACAGTTCCTTAAACCAAATTTTTTCTTTTTCCAGTTTAAAGTTTTCTTGTTTGTCAATCAACCAACAAAACACATTCCACATTCAAATGTAATAATACATTTGAAAAAATAAAAATACAATTAAAATGAATGATAAAGTCAAATAAAAAACATGTGTTTTTCTTTTTTCCTTGGTGCATATATATACATACATACACACACACATACATACGCACACAACGAAATTAAAATAAAAACACCAAAAAAACATAACACTTGCAGCAGCACTATCAAGGTTCTTATCAGCTATTTCAAGCATTCGCTGAGACGACGGGCCAATAATTCGTTTTTAGGTTTTACAGTACCTTACACAACATGTATCTGTGCATTTCCCTAGTCACCCCGTTCACTCTGTCCAGTTTGAAATATAGTTGAATAGTGGAGACCAGAGTCTATCAAACTTGGGCTGTCTCTTGTGGAGGTCATAAGTGAGCTTTTCAAGAGGAAGAAAGTCAACAATCTGGTCAATCCACATTTTAAATGTAGGAGGGGTATTAGAGGCCCACAATAGAAGAATACATTTCTTAGCAAAGCATGTAATAGTCATAAGCAAATTTTCTCTGTCAGAATCAAGAACCAAAGTCCTGCTGGGCATTAAGAAGATAGATACACGGGGTCATATCAAACTGTACCTCTAGTATTTTCTGTGCAGCAGTATGTACAGATTGCCAGAATCTGGCAATCTCTCTACAGCTCCAAAATACATGCATATAGGTTCCACTTTCAGAGGTTCATCTTTTACAGTTAGGAGACATATCTGTTTTCATTCTATGGAGTCTCAAAGGAGTATAACAAAATTGGTACAAAAATTTGTAATTAGATTCTTTCATTTTTACACTGGTAGAGGAGCAGTATACCCTGTCGCAAGCCTCCGCCCATAACTCATCACTGATAGTCAGACCAAGGTCCTTTTATCCATTAAAGATATTTTGCCTTTAATGGATTGTGCTGTGACAAGAAGGGTTTCAACTTCATTCAACTGATTTCTAAACCTCTTGGAGGTAGATGAGGAAAATACATGTCTAATTTGAAGATATATTTTTTTTAATGGGATCTTGGCACATCAAATTCACTGCAGAGCTCTTGAAAGGATTTCAGTGTAGTGGTTTTCTGATGAAATAGGTCTGAAAATGTCCTGATTCCTAGAGTATGCCAAAGATTAAAGTTGGCATCCCTCAGGGCTTTTGGCAAGTCTGGGTTGCCTACTATAGGCGAGTGAGAACATATTTGGGAGGAAATGCCCAGGTATTTCTTACAGTCCCTCCACGCTAGTAGGGTGCTGTAAATCACAAAGGTTTTGGCTATGTTGCCCACTTCACTAAAGGTATTAATGAATATAATTGAGCTTAAGGGCAATGAACCACAGGATTGGGCTTCTATCTGAATCCACGTTGACTCTTGTCTGTTTGTGATGCATGTTGCGGATTTGGGCAGACCAGTAGTACAATTGAAGGGAGGGAAGGGCAAGACCACCCTTAGATTCAGGTTTCGATAGAGTGGAAAACTTGATCCTAGGTTTTTTATTGCCCCATATAAATTTGATGATGCTTTGGTTAGTTGTTTTGAAGAAGGAAACTGGGAGATAGCATGGGAGCATCTGAAATAAGTAGTTCAGTCTAGGGAGGACGTTCATACGGATTACAGTAATTCTTCCTACTAAGCTAATTGGGAGGGAGATCCAGGTTTGGAGATCGTTCTTGATTCGATCCAGGAGTGGAAGATAATTTTCCTTAAAAAGGCTATTCAGATCTGGTGTTATGAAGATCCCGAGGTATTGAAACCCCTGTGTTTTCCATTGGAAAGGACAAAGTGTCTTCATAGAGCTGGTGAGTGTAATATTGAGAGGGCAGAAAGTGGATTTGTTAAAATTGATCTTATAACCTGAAAACTTGCCATACTGAGCAATTGTGTCTAAACTGAGAGGGAGGGATTTCTCAGGGTTGGATATGTAGAGCAAGACATCATCCGCGTAAAGCAAAATCTTGTGCTGCAGTCCGCCTGCAGAAACACCCATAATACTTGGATTGCTCCTTATCAGCTCTGCCAGAGGCTCCGCCCCCAACAAGTAGAGCAGCGGGGACAGCGAGCACCCTTGTCTTGTGCCCCGTTCCAGAGGGAATCTGTCAGAGTTCAGTCCATTAGTAGTCACCATGGCATTTGGATGAGAGTATAGTGATTTTATCAATTTAATAAAATTTGGGCCCATATTGAACTTTTCTAAGACTGAAAACAGAAAGCTCCACTCCATCCTGTCAAACACCTTCTCAGCATCCAGTGAAGCCAGCAGGACAGGGGTCTTCTGTGCGTTTACTTGATCAATAATATCAAAAAGACGGCGAATGTTATCAGAAGAGTATCTGTCTCTAATAAATCCACTTTTATTATTTTGGGAAGAAGAGTGTTTAGTCTTTTGGTGAGCAATTTGGTAATTATTTTATAGTCGAAATCCAACAAGCCTATGGGCCAGAAGGATGAGCAGGATAGGGGTCCTTGTCCTTTTTTAGCAACACTCTAATGCGAGCTGTGTGCATTGCGTCTGGGAGAACTCCGTTTTTGCAAAAGTCCTCCAGCATTGGCATGAAGATAGGGCTGAGCTGGGGGAATCCATCTGGGCCTGGGGACTTATTAGGTGGCATGGAGGTAATTGCCTCCAGGATCTCCTCAGGAGTGAAGGGGGAGTTGAGATCTTCCTGGTCGGTCTCTGATAGTTTAGGTAGCGAGATTCCCTCTAGGAAAGAGTGGAGTTCTGCCTCCGTGTGTTTTCTCTCAGAGGTATAGAGTTTGAAGTAAAAATCATGAGAAGTTAAATTGATATTTTTTGGATCATATGTGACCTCGTCCTCTGCTGTTCGGATAGCCATGATTGTACGCTCTGACTCCTCCTTTTGTAATTGGTAAGCAAGCAATCTACTGGGCCTATTGCTATACTCATGGTATTTCTGTTTAGTAAAGAAAACGTTTTTTTTTTATCTCCTATCTCCCGAGTGTAGTCCAAATTCTGTTTGGCTTTGGCTGCTTTAAGATGACTCCAGGAGGTGCTGTCTAGGGATTGTTTATGTGGTTTTTCACAGCATTCCAGCTCCCTCTCAAGATCTAGCCTGTGTGCTTCCATTGCTTTTTTCTTAGAGGAAGCATATGCAATTAGATGACCTCTTAGTGTGGCTTTAGCAGCGTCCCACATTGTGGCCGGAGAAACAGGAGAATCTTTATTGTCTTGTGTGTAGTTGTCTATCCATGTAGTTACCAATGTGTGGAACACGTCATTTGATAGCATGGAGGTGTTTAATTTTCAGCTCTTTGACCTCGGGATGTTTTTGCAGAGGTTAAATCGGAGGTGGACAAAGGTGTGATCTGAAAGTGCTATGGGTCCGATTGTACAAGTGGCTGAATTTATGAAACTCTTTGGGATAAAAATGTAATCTATACGGGAGTAGGTGTTATGGACATTAGAGTAGTATGTATAGTCCATAGATGAGCTATTAGTCTCTCTCCAGATATCTATCAGTCCCATCTCTTTAGTAAGAGAATTCAACATCTTTGCAGATCTAGGATTTGTGGTGGGGACTTGAGATGATTTGTCTAGGGTTGGGTTAAGGGTACAATTAAAATCTCCGGCCACCACGCCAAAGGAGACACAATGCTCATTGAACAGGGTTATAATTTTTGACATGAAGGCAGGAGTATCTGTGTTAGGGGCGTATATGTTTAATATAGTAATTGGTTGACCATATAGTGACCCAGTTATCAAAATAAATCTCCCCTCCGGATCAGATATGTTTTTGTCAATTATGAATGGAACATTTTTATGGATAAGTATGGCTGTGCCTCTACTGTTTGATTTGAAAGATGAGAAATACACCTGTCCCACCCAAGCTCTGTGGAGTTTGGCATGTTCAGCATCACAGAGGTGTGTCTCTTGTAATAGCGCGATGTCTGCTTTTTCCTTTTTTAGAGCACATAGTATCTTTTTCGTTTTATTGCATGCCCTAGACCATAGCAGTTCCATGTCAATAGAGATAAGGTACTAGTCATCGTCATCGAGCAGTAATCAGTGTCGGCGCCGACAGAGATGGCCGCCTCGCTTCGCGTTCCTAGGAAACTATGCAGTTTTTTGTTTTTTTTACGTGTTATTTCTTACATTAGTACCCCAGGTCATCTTAGGTTTCATTACATACATTCGAGAAGAACTACTGAATATAAGATCAGCGTCAACTCACCATCAGTCCGACCAAGAATATGATTTTCGCGACGCGGATCCTGTGTTCTGCCTTTCAACCAGGACAACGGAATGGATCCCATGCGGCGACCCAAAAAAACGACTCCGTAAAAGAGGGAAACGAGGCGGTCTTCTGGTCAGACTCCGGAGACGGGCACATCGTGCACCACTCCCTAGCATTCTTCTCGCCAATGTCCAGTCTCTTGACAACAAGGTTGATGAAATCCGAGCAAGGGTAGCATTCCAGAGGGACATCAGAGACTGTAACGTTCTTTGCTTCACGGAAACATGGCTCACTGGAGAGACGCTATCGGAGGCGGTGCAGCCAGCGGGTTTCTCCACGCATCGCGCCGACAGAAACAAACATCTTTCTGGTAAGAAGAGGGCCGGGGGCGTATGCCTTATGGCGAATGAGACATGGTGTGATGAAAGAAACATACAGGAACTCAAATCCTTCTGTTCACCTGATTTAGAATTCCTCACAGTCAAATGTCGACCGCATTATCTACCAAGAGAATTCTCTTCGATTATAATCACAGCCGTATATATTCCCCCCCAAGCAGACACATCGATCGCTCTGAACGAACTTTATTTGACTCTTTGCAAACTGGAATCCATTTATCCGGAGGCTGCATTCATTGTAGCTGGGGATTTTAACAAGGCTAATCTGAAAACAAGACTTAAATTTTATCAGCATATCGAATGCGCAACCAGGGGTGGAAAAACCTTGGATCATTGTTACTCTAACTTCCGCGACGCATATAAGGCCCTGCCCCGCCCTCCTTTCGGAAAAGCTGACCACGAGTCCAACGCTGGTCCGGCCAAGCTGACTCCACACTCCACTCTACGTGGACTGGGATATGTTTCATATTGCGTCAGATAACAACATTGACGAATACGCTGATTCGGTGTGCGAGTTCATTAGAACGTGCGTTGAAGATGTCGTTCCCATAGCAACGATTAAAACATTCCCTAACCAGAAACCGTGGATTGATGGCAGCATTCGCGTGAAACTGAAAGCGCGAACCACTGCTTTTAATCAGGGCAAGGTGACTGGTAACATGACCGAATACAAACAGTGCAGCTATTCCCTCCGTAAGGCTATCAAACAAGCTAAGCGTCAGTATAGAGACAAAGTAGAATCTCAATTCAACGGCTCAGACACAAGAGGTATGTGGCAGGGTCTACAGTCAATCACGGACTACAAGAAGAAAACCAGCCCAGTCACGGACCAGGATGTCTTGCTCCCAGGCAGACTAAATAACTTTTTTGCCCGCTTTGAGGACAATACAGTGCCACTGACACGGCCTGCAACGAAAACATGCGGACTCTCCTTCACTTCAGCCGGGGTGAGTAAGACATTTAAATGTGTTAACCCTCGCAAGGCTGCAGGCCCAGACGGCATCCCCAGCCGCGCCCTCAGAGCATGCGCAGACCAGCTGGCCGGTGTGTTTACAGACATATTCAATCAATCCCTATACCAGTCTGCTGTTCCCACATGCTTCAAGAGGGCCACCATTGTTCCTGTTCCCAAGAAAGCTAAGGTAACTGAGCTAAACGACGGTAGCACTCACTTCCGTCATCATGAAGTGCTTTGAGAGACTAGTCAAGGACCATATCACCTCCACCCTACCTGACACCCTAGACCCACTCCAATTTGCTTACCGCCCAAATAGGTCCACAGACGATGCAATCTCAACCACACTGCACACTGCCCTAACCCATCTGGACAAGAGGAATACCTACAGTGCCTTGCGAAAGTATTCGGCCCCCTTGAACTTTGCGACCTATTGCCACATTTCAGGCTTCAAACATAAATATATAAAACTGTATTTTTTTGTGAAGAATCAAAGTGGGACACAATCATGAAGTGGAACAACATTTATTGGATATTTCAAACTTTTTTAACAAATCAAAAACTGAAAAATTGGGCGTGCAAAATTATTCAGCCCCTTTACTTTCAGTGCAGCAAACACTCTCCAGAAGTTCAGTGAGGATCTCTGAATGATCCAATGTTGACCTAAATGACTAATGATGATGAATACAATCCACCTGTGTGTAATCAAGTCTCCGTATAAATGCACCTGCACTGTGATAGTCTCAGAGGTCTGTTAAAAGCGCAGAGAGCATCATGAAGAACAAGGAACACACCAGGCAGGTCCGAGATACTGTTGTGAAGAAGTTTAAAGCCGGATTTGGATACAAAAAGATTTCCCAAGCTTTAAACATCCCAATGAGCACTGTGCAAGCTGTCATCAAGCTCGAGACCCTGGGTCTCGACCCCGCCCTGTGCAACTGGGTACTGGACTTCCTGACGGGCCGCCCCCAGGTGGTGAGGGTAGGCAACAACATCTCCACCCCGCTGATCCTCAACACTGGGGCCCCACAAGGGTGCATTCTGAGCCCTCTCCTGTACTCCCTGTTCACCCACGACTGCGTGGCCACGCACGCCTCCATCTCAATCATCAAGTTTGCGGACGACACAACAGTGGTAGGCTTGATTACCAACAACGACGAGACGGCCTACAGGGAGGAGGTGAGGGCCCTCGGAGTGTGGTGTCAGGAAAATGACCTCACACTCAACGTCAACAAAACTAAGGAGATGATTGTGGACTTCAGGAAACAGCAGAGGGAACACCCCCCTATCCACATCTGTGGAACAGTAGTGGAGAGGGTAGTAAGTTTTAAGTTCCTCGGCATACACATCACAGACAAACTGAATTGGTCCACTCACACAGACAGCATCGTGAAGAAGGCGCAGCAGCGCCTCATCAACCTCAGGAGGCTGAAGAAATTCGGCTTGTCACAAAAAGCACTCACAAACTTCTACAGATGCACAATCGAGAGCATCCTGGCGGGCTGTATCACCGCCTGGTACGGCAACTGCTCCGACCACAACCGTAAGGCTCTCCAGAGGGTAGTGAGGTCTGCACAACGCATCACCGGGGGCAAACTACCTGCCCTCCAGGACACCTACACCACCCGATGTTACAGGAAGGCCATAAAGATCATCAAGGACAACAACCACCCGAGCCACTGTCTGTTCACCCCGCTATCATCCAGAAGGCGAGGTCAGTACAGGTGCATCAAAGCTGGGACTGAGAGACTGAAAAACAGCTTCTATCTCAAGGCCATCAGACTGTTAAACAGCCACCACTAACATTGAGTGGCTGCTGCCAACACACTTTAATAATGGGAATTGATGGAAAATGATGTAAAATATATCACTAGCCACTTTAAACAATGCTACCTAATATAATGTTACATACCCTACATTATTCATCTCATATGCATACGTATATACTGTACTCTACATCATCTACTGCATCCTTACGTAATACATGTATCACTAGCCACTTTAACTATGCCACTTTGTTTACATACTCATCTCATATGTATATACTGTACTCGATACCATCTACTGTATCTTGCCTATGCTGCTCTGTACCATCACTCATTCATATATCTTTATGTACATATTTTTTATCGCCTTACACTATGGCCTTCCTGGTCTGGACAGCTGACAGGTCCTGGTGTAAAGCGAGTTTGGCGTTTCCCACTGTGATGGTGTTGTTTTTCGCCGCTTGTAGGACTCGTTCCTTGTCGGTGAATCTCAGGAAACGTATGGTGATTGGGCGCGGTGGTTATCTGGCTGCTGGTGGGGGCCTCAGTGCTCGGTGAGCGCTCTCGAGATATATGGGCCTGTCGGTGGACATGTAGAGCCACTCGGGAAGTTTGTCTTGCAGGTAGCAGATCAGTGGCATGTTTCCCTCTTCTTTTTCGCCCAGATTGAATATAACACAATTATTCCTTCGCCCCCTGTTTTCCAGGTCCTCTGTTTTCTCTTCCAGATGCTCAATTTTCTTTTTAGTGTAACAGATGTGAAACGGCTAGCTTAGTTAGCGGTGTGTGCTAAATAGCGTTTCAATCGGTTACGTCACTTGCTCTGAGACCTTGAAGTAGTAGTTCCCCTTATTCTGCAAGGGCCGCGGCTTTTGTGGAGCGATGGGTAACGATGCTTCGTGGGTGACTGTTGTTGATGTGTGCAGAAGGTCCCTGGTTCGCGCCCGGGTATGGGCGAGGGGACGGTTTAAAATTATACTGTTACATTGATGCTGTTGACCCGGATTACTGGTTGCTGCGGAAAAAGGAGGAAGGTCAAAAGGGGGGTGAGTGTAACAGATGTGAAACGGCTAGCTTAGTTAGCGGTGTGCGCTAAATAGCGTTTCAATCGGTTACGTCACTTGCTCTGAGACCTTGAAGTAGTAGTTCCCCTTGCTCTGCAAGGGCCGCGGCTTTTGTGGAGCGATGGGTAATGATGCTTCGAGGGTGACTGTTGTCGTTGTGTGCAGAAGGTCCCTGGTTCACGCCTGGGTATGGGCGAGGGGACGGTTTAAAATTATACTGTTACATTAGCATATGCTATTGTTTCCATGGCATCTGTCAATAAGTTTTCCATGGATAGGATTCGCCCCTCTGCCTCGTCCAGGCGTCCCGCGTTTATGGTTCTTGTTGATGATGTCAGGCAAAGCGTTTTCCAGGATTGTCACCTTGCCTCCTATCGCACTGAGCTGAGAGTTAATAGCATCTAATTTAGTGTTTAGTTCTGTATGTTGGGATCTCAACTCAGAAAGGATGTCTTCGACAGAGTGCGAGGTTGGCATTCGTTGTGCCTTGGGGGGAGCGGGTTCTCTTGCTCCTGGCTAATGGCGCTAGTTTTTTCTGAAGCTAGCTTCTTCTTGGAGGCTTTTTCCGTCGCTAATACTCGAGTCCGGGTAAAAATGTCACCTGTAGTGTCGCCTTTTGTAGCCGCCATGAATTTTTCTTACTAAAGCTAAATGAGTTTGAACTTGGAGTGGAGGTAAGATTAGGAATTGGAAACTACTTGTGCGGAGCTCTTAGTTCATGCTGCCATCTCGTTCAAGGGTCACGTGATCCCCACTAAGATTAATTTTAAAAAGTAGAATGTTAATGTAGTATAACGATGTACTCAGTTCAGGGATTGAAAAATAAATATTTTTTTATTTTACCTTTATTTAACTAGGCAAGTCAGTTAAGAACAAATTCTTATTTTCATTGACGGCCTAGGAACTGTGGGTTAACTGCCTGTTCAGGGGCAGAACGATAGATTTGTACTTTGTCAGCTCAGGGATTTGAACTTGCAACCTTCCGGTTACTAGTTCAACGCTCTAACCACTAGGTTACCCTACTGCCCCATAAACGAACACAAGAAACACGAACAGCGTACCAACATGATACAGAAACAATGAATGGGGAAGAAACCAAAGGGAGTGACAAATGGGCAGTTAATCAAGGAGGTGATGGAGTCCAGGTGAGTATCATTATGCGCAGATGTGCATAACGCTGGTAACACGTGTGTGCCATAACGAGCAGCCTGGTGACCTAGAAGCCAGAGAGGGAGCACAAGTGACAGTACCCCTTCCCCGACGCTCGGCCCCAGCCTCAGGATGCCGATTCCCGGGGATCAGTAGCGGACCAGTCACCTCTGCTAAGGCTCGGGGACCTGTCGATCCGGCTGAGGCGCGGGAGCATGAAGTCCAAGAGCGTTGGAGAGAGAGCATACGTGACAGTACCCCCTTCCCGGCGCGTTCGGCTCCAGCCGCAGGACGCCAACCACAGTGACGATGCCGGGGATCAGGAGTGAGCCGATCACCTCCGCGGCGCAGAAACCTGACGAACAGGCTGAGGAGTGGGAGTCTGATGAACCGGCTGAGGCACAGGAACCTGTTCAACCAGCTGAGGCAAGTGAGCCCACAAACCCACTGAGCCCTCCCAGGTGGCTCCGGCTCCAACACCCGGACCCAACATCACCTCCAACACAAAAACCAAACAAACAAAAAAACATTCCCTGATGCTTCCCTTTGTTGTGTCGTCATTCTTTAACGATGTACGCTGAGTCGGGAAGCAAGTTCAGAGAGTGAATACATTTAATAAATAAACAAACATAACAAGAAACATGAACAGCGCACCAACTTGATACAGAAAAACTACAACTGGGGAAGGAACCAAAGGGAGTGACATTTTAAAGGCAGGCAATCAAGGAGGGGATGGAGTCCAGGTGAGCTTCATTGTGCGCAGATGCCCGTAACCATTGTGCCAGGTGTGCGCCATAAGGAGCAGCCTGGTAACTTAGAGGCCAGAAAGGGAGCACACGTGACATGTATAGTACATTTTATTCATTTTAATTATAAGAATCATTAGGGGTGCCAACTATTTTGACACCTTTCTTTTGGGGCTTTAAAAAAAACTTGTTAAATAAATCTATTATTTTACTATAAAATAATATGATTCCCCTCCCCTTGCATACAAAAGGCCTACAGCTCAGTATTTTTTGCTCATCTTTATCAATGGAGGCAATAGTTCCAGATGTACTGTACAGTGCATTCAGAAAGTATTCAGACCCCTTCACTTTTTTCACATTTTGTTATGTTACAGCCTTATTCGAAAATTGATTAAATACAAAAAATCCTCATCAATCTACATACAATACCCCAAAATGACAAGGAAAAAGCAGGTTTTTAGAATTTTAGCAAATGTATTAAAAATAATTGGAGTCCACCTGTGGTAAATTCAATTGATTGGACATGATTTGTAAAATCAGACACCTGTCTGTATAAGGTCCCACAGTTGACAGTGAATGTCAAAGCAAAAACCAAGTCATGAGGATTGTATCGAGGCACAGATCTGGGGAAGGGTACCAAAAAATGTCTGCAGCATTGAAAGTCCCCAAGAACACATTGGCCTCCACAATTCTTAAATGGAATAAGTTTGGAGCCAAGACGCTTCCTAGAGCTGGCTGCCCGGCCTAACTGAGCAATTGGGGGAGAAAGGGCCTTGGTCAGGGAGGTGACCAAGAACCCAATGGTCATTCTGACACATCTCCAGAGTTCCTCTGTGGAGATGGGAGAACCTTCCAGAAGGACAACCATCTTTGCAGCACTCCAACAATCAGGCCATTATGGTAGAGTGGCCAGGTGGTAGCCACTCCTCAGTAAAAGGCACATGACAGCCATCTTGGAGTTTGCCAAAAGGCACAGAAAGGACTCTCAGTCCATGAGAAACAAGATTCTCTGATCTGATGAAACCGAGATTGAACTTCAATGCCAAGCTTCACGTCTGGAGGAAACCTGCCACCACCCCTACAGTGAATTATGGTGGTGGCAGCATCATACTGTGGGGATGTTTTTCAGAGGCGGGGACAGAGAGCTAGTCAGGATCGGGGGAAAGATGAACGGAGCAAAATACAGAGAGATCCTTGATGAAAACCTGCTCCAGAGCACTCAGGACCTCAGACTGGGGTGAAGGTTCACGTTCCAACAGGACAAAGACCCAAAGCACATCGAACATCTCTGGAGAGACCTGAAAATAGCTGCGCAGCGACGCTCCCCATCCAACCTGACAGAGCTTGAGAGGATCTGCAGAGAAGAATGGGAGAAACCCCCCAAATATAGGTGTGCCAAGCTTGTAGTGTCATACCCAAAAAGACTCGATGCTGTAATCTCTGTCAAACGTGTTTCAACAAAATACTGAGTAAAGGGTCTGAATGCTTATGTAAATGTAATATTTCAGTTTTTATAGATTTTTTTGCTAAATTGTCTAAAAACCTGTCAAACCTTGATCTGTTTCAACCGTCTTGTGCTTTTCTCCACCCCCCAATAGTTGGCTCCCGTTTTCCCCTGTGTATTTATACCTACATTTTCTGTTTGTCTTGTTGCCAGTTCATCTTGTTTTAATATTTTTCCTTGCTCTCTAGTTCTTTGTTTCTAGCCTTTCTGGTTCTGACCTTTCTGCCTGACCTGACCTTTCTGCCTGCCTGCCATTATGTACCTGTTAGACTCTGACCTGGTTACAAACCTCTGCATTTCCTCAACCTGCCCTTTGCCTGCCCCCCGTGTTATAATACATTATCTGAGAGCTGAACCATCGGCCTCCTGTGTCTGTATCTGGGTCATATCCTGAGTCGTGATAGTACGAACTGGCCATGACTGACCCACCAGACTCGGACCAGCTCCGCAACGCTGTCTCCGTCCAAGGAGTCACCATTGGTAACACGAGGAAGTACTTCAAGACCTTATGGAAGGACTCCAGCAGAATGCCATGCTTTCACTGCGTTGCTGGAGCAATTCTGTGGGTTATCTACTAAGCAGCAAGCCACAACAGAAACCCCCCAGACTCAGTTACCCAGCTACCAGTGGCGCTTCTCCCCAATCTACCCCGGCTTCCCGAGAACCCTGTTGACCTCCTCCAGAGCACTACGCTGGGGATCCAGGATCCTGCCATGCGTTTCTCTCCCTGTGTTCTCTCATCTTTGAGCTGCAGCCCTCTTCGTTTCTCTCGGATCGCTTGAGGATAGCGTACTTGATACGAAAATCCACTGTTTGCCTCAGTCTGGAGGAGTTTGTGGTGGAGGTTAGAAAGGTGTTTGAATCTTCGTTGTCCGGGAGAGAGGCTGCTCGTAAGCTACTGTAACTGCGTCAAGACTCCTGTAGTATGGCAGACTATGCTGTAGATTTATGCACTTTGGCCGCCGAGAGTACCTGGAACCCTGAAGCTCTGTTCTACATGTTCCTGCATGGATTATCGGAGGTGTTTAAAGACTAGATCACAGCCTGGGAGCTTCCCATGGATCTCGACTCTCTCATAGCCTTAACCATACGGATCGATGGGCTGCTACGGGAACATAGGAGGGAGAGGAGGTCTGCTCCCGGTCACACTCGCTCATCCACTGTGCCGACCTCACCTCCGAGGAATCTGAGAATTCCCCGGGAGATTCCGATGTCACCCGAGTACCCTTGGGAATAACAAAGGTGCTTTCGAATCGCTTCCTCCAGAGCCCATTTAACTGTGCAGGGCCAGATTGTCTCCTGCTGAACACTTACGCAGACGGAACACCAAGAGCTGTTTGTATTGTGGACAACAGGACATATCAATCTATCTATTAAAAGACCAGGCTCATCAAGTAGGTACGCTGGTGAGCCGTACGGGTAAGGGAAGATTCCCATCTTCCATTACTCGTACCCCTCTCCATGCTATCCTGTTTTGGGGTGACCAGTCCAAATCTCTCCGGGTGCCCATTGACTCTGGGGTACAAGAGAGCTTTATAGACGCTACCCTGGTGTCGGAGCTGGGAATCCCCACACAACCCCTCTCCATTCCCATGGACATCAGAGCGCTACATGGGCGCTCTATTGGCAGAGTCACTCACAATACGTTTCCCATTAACCTGAGAGTGTCAGGTAATCACAGTGAGTCTATGCAGTTCCTGCTCATTGCATCCCCTCACGCACCCGTAGTTTGGGGGTTTTCATGGCTCCAGAGGCACAATCCTCTGATCGACTGGATAACTGGTCTGAAGTCGGCGCAGCCTGCCCCAGGACATCTTCCTCGGATCTCTCCGCCATTTCCGCAGAGTACCAGGACCTCCGGGAGGTTTTTGACAAGGCCCACACTACATCTCACCCTCCGCATTGACCCTACGACTGCGCTATGGACCTTCTCCCGGAAACTACACATTCCTCGGGGCGGCTTTATTCCCTGTCGGGTCCAGAGACCAAGACCTGTCATGTTTTGTCATTTATTATCATGTCTTGTCCCTGTGCTTCCCATTCTATTCGTTTCCCTCTGCTGGTCTTATTAGGTTCTTTCCCTCTTTCTATCCCTCTCTCTCCCCCTCCCTCTCTCACTCTCTCGCTCTCTCTTCTCTCTATCGTTCCGTTCCTGCTCCCAGCTGTTCCTATTCCCCTAATCATCATTTAGTCTTCCCACACCTGTTCCCGATCCTTTTCCCTGATTAGAGTCCCTATTTCTCTCCTTGTTATTCGTTTCTGCCCTGTCGGTTCCTTGTCTAGAATTCACCGTGCTGTGTTTGTGTATCGCCCTGTCGTGTCGTGTTTTCCTCAGATGCTGCGTGGTGAGCAGGTGTCTGAGTCTGTTTGGTTCAAGTGCCTTCCCGAGGCAACCTGCTGTTCACCTGCTGTTCAAGATCGAGTCTCCAGTTTGTCCTCGTCATTTCGAGTGAAAGTTGTGTTTTTTGATTGTATTTACTTTACTGGATTAAAGACTCTGTTTTCGCCAAGTCGCTTTTGGGTCCTCTTTCACCTGCATGACAGAAGGAACCGACCAAGGAATGGACCCAGCGACTTCAGACGCTCGTAACACTGCCGTCGAGATCCAAGGAGCCATGCTCGGCAGACACGAGCAGGAATTGTCTGCTGCTCGCCATGCCGTGGAGAACCTGGCCGCTCAGGTTTCCGACCTCTCTGGACAGTTCCAGAGTCTTCGTCTCGTGCCACCTGTTACTTCCTGGCCTGCCGAGCCTCCAGAACCTAGGGTTAATAACCCACCTTGCTACTCCGGGCAGCCCACTGAGTGCCGCTCCTTTCTCACGCAGTGTGAGATTGTGTTCTCTCTCCAACCCAACACATACTCTAGAGAGAGAGCTCGGGTTGCTTACGTCATTTCACTCCTTACTGGCCGGGCTCGAGAATGGGGCACAGCTATCTGGGAGGCAAGGGCTGATTGCTCTAACAAGTACCAGAACTTTAAAGAGGAGATGATTCGGGTTTTTGACCGTTCAGTTTTTGGTAGGGAGGCTTCTAGGGCCCTGGCTTCCCTATGCCAAGGTGAACGGTCCATAACGGATTATTCTATTGAGTTTCGCACTCTTGCTGCCTCTAGTGAGTGGAACGAGCCGGCGCTGCTCGCTCGTTTTCTGGAGGGACTCCACATAGTGGTCAAAGATGAGATTCTCTCTCGGGAGGTTCCTTCCAGTGTGGACTCTTTGATTGCTCTCGCCATCCGCATAGAACGACGGGTAGATCTTCGTCACCAGGCTCGTGGAAGAGAGCTCGCATCAACGGTGTTTCCCTGCTCCGCATCGCAACCATCTCCCTCCTCTGGCTCTGAGACTGAGCCCATGCAGCTGGGAGGGATTCGCATCTCGACTAAGGAGAGGGAACGGAGGATCACCAACCGCCTGTGCCTCTATTGCGGATTTGATGAACATTTTGTTAATTCATGTCCAGTAAGAGGCCAGAGCCCATCAGTAAGCGGAGGGCTACTGGTGAGCGCTACTACTCAGGTCTCTTCATCTAGATCTTGTACTACTATGTCGGTCCATCTACGCTGGACCGGTTCGGGTGCTACATGCAGTGCCTTGATTGACTCTGGGGCTGAGGGTTGTTTCATGGACGAAGCATGGGTTCGGAAACATAACATTCCTTTCAGACAGTTAGACAAGCCTACGCCCATGTTTGCCTTAGATGGTAGTCATCTTCCCAGTATCAGATTTGAGACACTACCTTTAACTCTCACAGTATCTGGTAACCACAGTGAGACTATTTCTTTTTTGATTTTTCGTTCACCTTTCACACCTGTTGTTTTGGGTCATCCCTGGCTAGTATGTCATAATCCTTCTATTAATTGGTCTTGTAATTCTATCCTATCCTGGAACGTATCTTGTCATGTGAAGTGCTTAATGTCTGCCATCCCTCCCATTTCTTCTGTCCCCACTTCTCAGGAGGAACCTGGCGATTTGACAGGAGTGCCGGAGGAATATCATGATCTGCGCACGGTCTTCAGTCGGTCCCGAGCCAACTCCCTTCCTCCTCACCGGTCGTATGATTGTAGTATTGATCTCCTTCCAGGGACCACTCCTCCTCGGGGTAGACTATACTCTCTGTCGGCTCCCGAACGTAAGGCTCTCGAGGATTATTTATCTGTGTCTCTTGACGCCGGTACCATAGTGCCTTCTTCCTCTCCGGCCGGGGCGGGGTTCTTTTTGTTAAGAAGAAGGACGGTACTCTGCGCCCCTGCGTGGATTATCGAGGGCTGAATGACATAACGGTTAAGAATCGTTATCCGCTTCCCCTTATGTCATCAGCCTTCGAGATTCTGCAGGGAGCCAGGTGCTTTACTAAGTTGGACCTTCGTAACGCTTACCATCTCGTGCGCATCAGAGAGGGGGACGAGTGGAAAACGGCGTTTAACACTCCGTTAGGGCATTTTGAGTACCGGGTTCTGCCGTTTGGTCTCGCCAATGCGCCAGCTGTTTTTCAGGCATTGGTTAATGATGTTCTGAGAGACATGCTGAACATCTTTGTTTTTGTCTATCTTGACGATATCCTGATTTTTTCACCGTCACTCGAGATTCATGTTCAGCACGTTCGACGTGTTCTACAGCGCCTTTTAGAGAATTGTCTCTACGTAAAGGCTGAGAAGTGCTCTTTTCATGTCTCCTCCGTTACTTTTCTCGGTTCCGTTATTTCCGCTGAAGGCATTCAGATGGATTCCGCTAAGGTCCAAGCTGTCAGTGATTGGCCCGTTCCAAGGTCACGTGTCGAGTTGCAGCGCTTTTTAGGTTTTGCTAATTTCTATCGGCGTTTCATTCGTAATTTCGGTCAAGTTGCTGCCCCTCTCACAGCTCTTACTTCTGTCAAGACGTGTTTTAAGTGGTCCGGTTCCGCCCAGGGAGCTTTTGATCTTCTAAAAGAACGTTTTACGTCCGCTCCTATCCTCGTTACTCCTGACGTCACTAGACAATTCATTGTCGAGGTTGACGCTTCAGAGGTAGGCGTGGGAGCCATTCTATCCCAGCGCTTCCAGTCTGACGATAAGGTTCATCCTTGCGCTTATTTTTCTCATCGCCTGTCGCCATCTGAGCGCAACTATGATGTGGGTAACCGTGAACTGCTCGCCATCCGCTTAGCCCTAGGCGAATGGCGACAGTGGTTGGAGGGGCGACCGTTCCTTTTGTCGTTTGGACAGACCATAAGAACCTTGAGTACATCCGTTCTGCCAAACGACTTAATGCCCGTCAAGCTCGTTGGGCGTTGTTTTTCGCTCGTTTCGAGTTTGTGATTTCTTACCGTCCGGGTAGCAAGAACACCAAGCCTGATGCCTTATCCCGTCTGTTTAGTTCTTCTGTGGCTTCTACTGATCCCGAGGGGATTCTTCCTTATGGGCGTGTTGTCGGGTTAACAGTCTGGGGAATTGAAAGACAGGTTAAGCAAGCACTCACGCACACTGCGTCGCCGCGCGCTTGTCCTAGTAACCTCCTTTTCGTTCCTGTTTCCACTCGTCTGGCTGTTCTTCAGTGGGCTCACTCTGCCAAGTTAGCTGGTCATCCCGGTGTTCGAGGCACTCTTGCGTCTATTCGCCAGCGCTTTTGGTGGCCGACTCAGGAGCGTGACACGCGCCGTTTCGTGGCTGCTTGTTCGGACTGCGCGCAGACTAAGTCGGGTAACTCTCCTCCTGCCGGTCGTCTCAGACCGCTCCCCATTCCTTCTCGACCATGGTCTCACATCGCCCTAGACTTCATTACCGGTCTGCCTTTGTCTGCGGGGAAGACTGTGATTCTTACGGTTGTCGATAGGTTCTCTAAGGCGGCACATTTCATTCCCCTCGCTAAACTTCCTTCCGCTAAGGAGACGGCACAAATCATTATCGAGAATGTGTTCAGAATTCATGGCCTCCCGTTAGACGCCGTTTCAGACAGAGGCCCGCAATTCACGTCACAGTTTTGGAGGGAGTTCTGTCGTTTGATTGGTGCGTCCGTCAGTCTCTCTTCCGGGTTTCATCCCCAGTCTAACGGTCAAGCAGAGAGGGCCAATCAGACGATTGGTCGCATACTACGCAGCCTTTCTTTCAGAAACCCTGCGTCTTGGGCAGAACAGCTCCCCTGGGCAGAATACGCTCACAATTCGCTTCCTTCGTCTGCTACCGGGTTATCTCCGTTTCAGAGTAGTCTGGGTTACCAGCCTCCTCTGTTCTCATCCCAGCTTGCCGAGTCCAGCGTTCCCTCCGCTCAAGCGTTTGTCCAACGTTGTGAGCGCACCTGGAGGAGGGTGAGGTCTGCACTTTGCCGTTACAGGGCACAGACTGTGAGAGCCGCCAATAAACGCAGGATTAAGAGTCCAAGGTATTGTTGCGGCCAGAGAGTGTGGCTTTCCACTCGCAACCTTCCTCTTACGACAGCTTCTCGTAAGTTGACTCCTCGGTTCATTGGTCCGTTCCGTGTCTCCCAGGTCGTCAATCCTGTCGCTGTGCGACTGCTTCTTCCGCGACATCTTCGTCGCGTCCATCCTGTCTTCCATGTCTCCTGTGTCAAGCCCTTTCTTCGCACCCCCGTTCGTCTTCCCTCCCCCCCCTCCCGTCCTTGTCGAGAGCGCACCTATTTACAAGGTACATAAGATCATGGACATGCGTTCTCGGGGACGGGGTCACCAATACTTAGTGGATTGGGAGGGTTACGGTCCTGAGGAGAGGAGTTGGGTTCCGTCTCGGGACGTGCTGGACCGTTCACTCATTGATGATTTCCTCCGTTGCCGCCAGGATTCCTCCTCGAGTGCGCCAGGAGGCGCTCGGTGAGTGGGGGGGTACTGTCATGTTTTGTCATTTATTATCATGTCTTGTCCCTGTGCTTCCCATTCTATTCGTTTCCCTCTGCTGGTCTTATTAGGTTCTTTCCCTCTTTCTATCCCTCTCTCTCCCCCCTCCCTCTCTCACTCTCTCGCTCTCTCTTCTCTCTATCGTTCCGTTCCTGCTCCCAGCTGTTCCTATTCCCCTAATCATCATTTAGTCTTCCCACACCTGTTCCCGATCCTTTTCCCTGATTAGAGTCCCTATTTCTCTCCTTGTTATTCGTTTCTGCCCTGTCGGTTCCTTGTCTAGAATTCACCGTGCTGTGTTTGTGTATCGCCCTGTCGTGTCGTGTTTTCCTCAGATGCTGCGTGGTGAGCAGGTGTCTGAGTCTGTTTGGTTCAAGTGCCTTCCCGAGGCAACCTGCTGTTCACCTGCTGTTCAAGATCGAGTCTCCAGTTTGTCCTCGTCATTTCGAGTGAAAGTTGTGTTTTTTGATTGTATTTACTTTACTGGATTAAAGACTCTGTTTTCGCCAAGTCGCTTTTGGGTCCTCTTTCACCTGCATGACAAGACCATGGAAAGGTACATTGAGGACTCTCTTGCTGCAGGGAGTATTCATCCATCTGCCTCCCTCGCCGGCGCAGGGTTCTTCTTTGTGGAGAAGGACAAAACCCTGCGCCCGTTTATCGACCTCCTGGGCCTGAATGACATCACGGTTAAAAAAGAACGTGCCTCTCCAGGGGGCAAATACTTCTCAAAGTTGGACCTTTGGAACACCTACCATCTGGTTCAGAGACAGGAAGGAGACGAATGGAAGACAGCTTTATACATGGCTAGCAGGCACTACGAGTACCTTGTTATGCCATTCAGACTGATCAATGCTACCGAAGTTGTCTAGGCCCTAGTCAACAATATGCTCCATGACATGTTGAACAGGTTTGTGCTTGTCTACCTTGACGACATCCTTGTTTTTTCCCGGTCAGTTCAATAACTTGTCCTCCACGTAAGACAGGTCCTTCAGCATCTCCTGGAGAACCAGATTTTTGTTAAAGCAGAAAATGAGGAATTCCATCACTCTACCATCTCCTTCCTAGGGTAGGCCATTGCTGCTGGAAATATTAAGATGGACTCTGACAAGGTGAGAGCGGTGGGGGATTGGTCTCAACCCACCTCGAGAGTGCAGCTGCAACGTTTCCTGGGGTTTGCTCATTTCTACCGCCGCTTACTCCCAGGTTACAACACCTTAGCTTCCGTGATGGAGGTTGACACCTCGGACGTCGGAGGGGGGGCCGTCCTGTCCCAGCGCTCTGCCCTGGACCAAAAGCTGCATCCCTGCGCTTTCCTTTCCCATTGTCTTAACCCCGCTGAGAGAAACTACGACGTGGGAAATCGAGAACTACTTGCGTCAAAATGGTGTTGGAGGAGTGGAGGCTCTAGGCAAGCTCGATGGGCCCTGCTATTATGGGTAATTTTCCAGTACATGTATTGTGAAATCTTAAAGTAGTAAACAGAATCATTATGGGTTTAAGGGAAGCTAATACATAATCTTATAATTATCCTCACACATGCACCTGCATTATGTGTGTATATGTGTATTATTTTTTGTATCATTACTATGGTCACGCCACCAATAAAATCTACGTCCTGGAGTATGTACTAATAAGAGGAGGGGAAACCAAGAAACGATGGGCTTAGATAAATTAGAAGTAAGACTAGGAAACAATAGTGGCAGAAAGCCAAAAGGTTTTGGTCATTTACATAAAGAGGAGTGACTATGTATGATGTGTCAAACTGAAACTGTAGATAAAGAGATCTCCGAGTCTGGGACCGGCAGATGCCCGCGGAACAGCTCGGCTTGTTACTTTGAAATAAACCCTATTCTGAACTCACAAACTCCAGTGTTTAAGATATATTTTTAAGAACTATTTCCACGACACTATTCACTCAGTTCAACTGTACCATCTCCTACCGTCCGGGGTCCAAGAATGTGAAGCCAGATGCGCTCTCACACCTCTATAGCCCCGCTGCTACACCGTTGGACCCAGAGACCACCCTCCCTACCTCTTGTCCAGCGGCTGTGCTCATCTGGGGTATAGAGGACCAGGTCCGTGAGGCGCAGCCTTCCCTGGGTGGGGGGGGGCGGCTAACCGGATGTTTGTCCTGGACTCTGCCCTGTTCCCCGGTCCTGGAATGGGCACGTTCCTCCAGACTTGCCTGGCTCCTGTCGGACCCTGGCCTCTCATGACAACGTTTTTGGTGGCCCACCATAGTTCCTGATGTCTCCGTGTTCGTCGCCATCAGCACTGTGTGTGCTCAGAATAAGAATGCAGCAAGCTCCGTCTGCCACCTGTTCCTCAATGCCCCTGGTCTTTATATATCCCTGGACTTCGTTACTGGTCTCCCTCCATCAGATAGCAACACCACCCCTCTTCTCAAGACCACCACCAGGTATCTGCGACGGGCGGACCGCCACCAGACCCCTGCACTACGCTATCGTCTCGGGCAGAGGCTATGGCTGTCCAGTCGGGATCTGCTCCTCCGGGTGGATTCCCATAAACTTTCCCCCCATTTTATTTGCCTTTTCCAAATCTCTAAGATTCTTAGCCCCTCTGCTGTTCATCTTCTGTTGCCCCGCACCCTCCGTATACATCCCAACTTTCACATGTCTAGGATTAAACTGTCTTACAGCCCTTTGTCTCCTGATTTCTGTTTGTCTGTTGCCATTTCGTCTTGTTTCATTTTGGTTCTGATCTTTCTGCCTGCCCTGACCCTGAGCATGCCTGCCGTTCTGTACCTGCCTGATTCTGACCTGGTTTATGAACTTCTGTCTGCCCTGACCCTGAGCTGTCTTCCGTCCTGTACATGTCGGACCTGGTTACAAACCTCTGCCTGTCCTTTGCCTGTGTTATAATAAATTATCTGAGAACTGAACCATCCGCCTCCTGTGTCTGCATCTGGGTCAAAACCTTTTGCTTTGTCATTATAGGGTATTGTGTGTAGATTGATGAGGGGAATAAGGCTGCAATGTAACACAACGTGGAAAAAGTCAAGGGGTCTAAATACATTCCCGAATGCACTGTATTTCCTGTTGGACATACATTATTAAGAGTAACACATTTACACACATTTATCATAAATGTTTTTATTAGCTAGAATTTCAAGTGGTGACAATATCACAGACACTATCAAAAATGCAAGATCATCTTGATAGTTTTTATTAAGCATATATTTTCCCAAATTACACATGCAAGTGAAAAATTCATTTTACAAATGTTTAAAAATGTAGGTTTTGGGGGCAAATCTCTGGCTTGGATTGCAGAATAGATATTATTTTTCAGACATCTGTACTTCCTTATCTTCTGTTATTGGTTTAATTTGAGTAGAAACGCCAAATGCTGTTTTAGGCTTGTGATCTTTTCCCTGGTCATCCACCCAGATCTCTCCTGACTTGGCATACTTGATGGCTTTGTTAGCGGTGATGATGAAGGATCTAGGCTGTTCAATTAAATTAACCGCCTTGTAGTTTTGGAAGAGATATCCATTGTCTGTTTTTCCAGTAACAAACATGACCTCGAAGGCAGGGCAGTCGATGTAGTCTCTCGCTGGGATGAATTGGATGGAAACGTCTTCACTGCGAGCGAAGTTCAACGTTGATGCTGTTGTAGCTTTGGCATGGGTGTCCATGAGCCCTATACTGATTTGTCCACCAATGTCAACAGTGGTGTCTTGGAGTTCCAACTTTGACTTTTTGCAGAAAATCTTAATGTTGTCGTCTGTTGCATTGGCAATGTGGGTACCTGTATTTCCCATTGCTGCAGCTGTGAGAAACATAATAATTATTTGATGAACAGTACACTAACAAAAATGTGATTGTTGTGATCTGTGAACTGACACTTTTAAACTACTGTAATCAAGTATTCAAGTGTAAAAAGCAGATATGCATAGAGAGGGAAAATGGCACAGAGAGGATTAATAAAGATAACACATCTGGATGAATTGGACAATTAGAAGAAGACTTACTCACCTGGTTGGATTCAAAATCAGGTGATGAACTGAAGAGGGGTTTCAGAGTGTGATTCAGGAGCAATACCTCTTTCTAGACATCACTGGGTTTATATAGATCACATTCTTCCTCTTTTACTCTTTATATCAGATTCTTGAGAAACAAGAAGTCTTGTCATGTCCTGATAAGGATTAAATCGTCTGCTGTTCTTCATCATCATTTGACTCTGTGATGAAAAACAAGTTGTTGCCAAAGTTTCAGAACTTGACTGCTGTACATTAGGGTTACAAATTACATCTAACTGTCATTAGTTGTTGTTACCTATGTGGGGTGGTCCATTTGAGATGAAACATACATTTGGGAGTTGAAATAATTTTATATTATAAGATGTCAGTGAAATTTGACATTTATCTGAGTTGACTAAGGTTTATGACAACTGAGCAGTTATTTTCAGTTATGTGGGCAGTTGGACAATGACTTTTTTGTCAAGTGACTGCAAGACTTGCATCATGCACAATGGTTAGACGATAAACTGTCTTTGAAGCAACTAAAAGTCCAACTATTATTTTTTTTTGGGGGGGTGGGGGTCTTGTTTCTCATATTAAATGAAGTAGAAGTGAGATTCAGCAACACTTGGAGGAAAATGGAATTAAATAAAAAAGAACCAACGCGGCATTGACCCTTCCCTCATATTACATTGAGAAAAGACTTGTACAAGACACCTTCCTACCCATATTTGACTATGGCAATGCAATGTATTGTAGTCACATCCAAAATTATTGGCACCTTTGATAAAGGTAAGAAAAAAATACTGTATAAAATAGATAATACAAATACTGATCTTTACACAAAAACAATATAAACTTGCCTGGTAGAGGACCCAAGTCTATCACTGTTTCTGTGGTTTTAATTGTTACCATAGTGTGCAATTGGTATATTTGTCTCTTTTCATTTTCTGAGTTCTTTTCCTTTCCCCACGGTGATGGATGATTAATGGATTTTACATGTTGATAAGGGAATTTATATGTTTAAAGGTAATGACTAAAGAATTCCACCCTGAGATGCAATTATGACATTGTGTAACATATATAAAGAATAATTAGGATTGATTGTGATTGAAAATTCTCGTGACACATGTGTTACCTCATTTTTATACCCCAGTGAAACAAGAAGCCAGGAAAGGCCACAGTTCCTTAAACTGAGAATACTTTTTTTAAATACGGTGGCAAGAAAAAGTATGTGAACCCTTTTGAATTACCTGAAATTCTGCATAAATTGGTCATACAATTTGACCTGATCTTCATCTACAGTAAGTCAGAACAATAGAAAACACGGTCTGCTTAAACTAATAACACACAAACAATTATATGTTTTAATGTCTTTATTGAACACACAGTGTAAACATTCACAGTGCAGGGTGGGAAAAGTATGTGAACCCTTGGATTTAATAACTGGTTGACCCTCCTTTGGCAGCAATAACATCAACCAAACATTTTCAGCAGTTGTGATCAGACCTGCACAACAAACGGTCAGGAGGAATTTTGGACCATTCCGCTTTACAAAACTGTTTCAGTTCAGCAATATTCTTGGAATGTCTGGTGTGAACCTCTCTCTTGAGGTCATGCCACAGCATCTCAATTGGGTTGAGGTCAGGACTCTGACTGGGCCACTCCAGAAGGTGTATTTTCTTCTGTTGACTCCTGACTCCAAATAGCTTTTGAAGAAATCATTAGCCTAGGGGTTCACATACTTTTTCCAACCTACATTGTGAATGTTTAAATTATATATTCAATATAGACAAGAAAAATACAATAATTTGTGTGTTATTAGTTTAAGCTGACTGCATTTTTCTATTGTTGCGACATAGATGAAGATCAGAACAAATGTTATGAGCAATTTATGCAGAAATCAAGATAATTCCAAAGGGTTCACATACTTTTTCTTGCCACTGTAGAATGTTAATGCAGAGTATATTTTATTAAATGTATTTATGATAATCATTAGGGGTGCCAACAATTTTGACACCTATCTTTTTGTAATTCGTTTTTTAAACTTGTTAAATCCAATGTATTTCTCTGAGCAATTGTTTTACTATAAAATAATTTAATTCCCCACAACAAATTGTATACAAAAGGCCTACAGCTCAGTATTTTTTGCTAAACTTTATCAAGGGAGGAAATAATTCCAGATGTGACTGTACAGTGCATTCATAAAGTACTCAGTCCCCTTCACTTTTTCCACATTTTGTTACGTTACAGCCTTATTCGAAAACGGATTCAATATAAAAAAATCATCAATCTACACACAATACCCCATAATGACAAAGAAAAAACAGGTTTGTAGAAGGTTTGAAAATGTATTAAAAATAAAAAACAGAAATACCTTATTTACATAAGTATTCAGACCCTTTGCTATGAGACTTGAAATTGAGCTCAGGTGCATCCTGTTTCCATTGATCATCCTTGAGATGTTTCTACAACTCGATTGGAGTCCACCTGTGGTAGATTAATTTGATTGGACATTATTTTAAAAGTTCGACACCTGTCTGTGTAAGGCCCCACAGTTGACAGTGAATGTCAGAGCAAAAACCAAGCCATGAGGATTGTGTCGAGGCACAGATCTGGGGAAAGGTACCAAAACATTTCTGCAGCATTGAAGGTCTCCAAGAACACTGTGGCCTCCATCATTCTTAAATGGAAGAAGTTTGGAATCACTAAGAATCTTCCTAGAACTGGCCGCCCGGGCAAACTGAGCAATTGGGGGAGAAGGGCCTTGGTCAAGGAGGTGACCAACAACCCGATGGTTTCTCTGACAGAGCTCCAGAATTCCTCTGTGGAGATTGGAGAACCTTCCAGAAGGACAACCATCTCTGCAGCACTCCACCAATAGGCCTTTATGGTAGAGTGGCCAGACGGAAGCCACTCCTCAGTAAAAGGCACATGATAGACCGCTTGGAGTTTGCCAGACGGCACATAAAGGACTCTCAGACCATGAGAAACAAGATCCTCTGATCTAATTGAACTCTTTGGCCTGAATGCCAAGTGTCACATTTGGAGGAAACCTGGCACCATCCTACAGTGAAGCATGGTGGTGGCAGCATCATGCTGTGGGGATATTTTTCAGTGACGGTGACTGGGAGACTAGTCAGGATCGAGGGAAAGATGAACGGAGCAAACTACAGAGAGATCCTTGATGAAAATCTGCTCCAGAGTGCTCAGGACCTCAGACTGGGGTGAAGGTTTTCACCTTCCAAAATCATAACAACTATAAGCACACAGCCAAGACAACATAGAAGCCATGGATTACAAGCAATATATATGATAATATAATAATAATAATAGCGACTTACAGTCATGTGTGCATACATTCTACGTATGGGTGGTCCCAGGAATCGAACCCACTATCCTGGCGTTACAAGCACCATGCTCTACCAACTGTGCTACAGAAGGACCACAAGCAACATCTGCACTGAGCTAAAGGGTAAAAAAAAAAAAGCTGCCGCTTTCAAGGAGCGGGACGCTAACCCGGACCTGTATAAGAAATCCCGCAATGCCCTCAGACGAACCACCAAACCAGCAAATCATCAATACAGGACTAAGATTGAATTGTACTATACCAGCTCCGACACTCGTAGGATGTGGCAGGGCTTGAAAACTATTACAGACTAAAAAAGAGAAGCACAGCCGTGATCTACCCAGTGACACGAGCCAACCAGACGAGCTAAATTACTTCTATGCCTGCTTCGAGGCAAGCAACACTGAAGCATGCGAGAGCATCAGCTGTGCTGGACGACTGTGTGATCACGCTCTCTGTAGCCAATGTGACTAAGACCGGGTCAACATTCACAAGGCCGCAGGCCAGACAGATTACCAGGACGTGTACTCCGAGTATCCAATTTGCATTCCGCCACAACAGATCCACGGATGATGCAATAGAAACCCTAGACCCACTCCAATTTGCATTCCACCCCAACAGATCCATGGATGATGCAATCTCTATTGCACTCCACACGGCCTTTTCCCACATGGACAAAAGGAACACCTACATGAGAATGCTATTCATTGACTACAGCTCAGCCGACGATGCAGGCGGCTGCCGACTGACTGATCTACAAATCACCTTGCATCAACTACTCATTATTTGTCGATCCGTCAGTGAGTCACAATTTACCCATGATATATTACAGTTTTGATGCTCTCAAACACAACCATTAAGTGTGACACCCCATTCCCTCACTTTTTATGATCGGGGAGAGGACACTCTGGACTACTTATTGTCCATTTTTTCCAGTGGTAAATGGCAGGTTAAGTTTAGGAAGGTTAGCCGAAATGTTAAAAAGTAATTTGTTAATTTGACAAAAGCTGCATCACCATCGTTATCCACCATCTTTGCTTCTGTTTGCCCTGAAAATCGGATTTGGGAACTCCGCTCAGGCATTTATTTTACCCCTGCTTCGTCTTGAGTAGAAAAGGTATTCTAAGACAAACAGTATGCTGGTTCAGTGTGCTATCTGACCACAGGGGGGAGCCTGTTGCCTGTTTCAGATATCCAGTATCTAGTATCCACCCCCATTGCTCCCAGCCAGGGGTTTGGAGCCAAGGGAAAGAAAGAAAATATGATTTCATGCCACCATTTAAAGGTGGTGATTTTTCCAACTCTGTTTCTTCCTGATTACAGAAGTGATCTCCCATTCTCTTTGATGAAGTCCATGACAATGATATGAAGACCCGTGATAATATACTGTTTCTATGCTTGCTCTTCAATAGTGTGGGTGTGAGTGGGATTGAATGGAGAGTGGAACTAAGGGTAGTACAGTGGTGCTGTGTGATACTGATACTGATATCTGACAAAGTGCCATCTGGTACTCCTCCTCCCCAAAATAAACACATTCTGAAATGTAATTAATTCTCCTTAAAGTGTACCCTAATTTTATAAGGGAAATGTTGAACACAAAATTCATATGGCACAAAGATTCTCCTTGTCTCCTTGACAACAGTAACCTGGCAATGATCACTCTACATACAATAAATCCTGGCTCCATTCTCCATCGCCTCAATCCTTCTATCTTATGCCTTTTCTAAGTTTAGTCTTTCTCTACCCCCTCTCTGTATCCCCATGGATACCAGATTGTCTGGATACTAAAAAAAGCAAGTGAATCCTCAAAATCTGAATCACTGTGAAAACCATGTTATATCAGGGCTGCTACTGTGATTGCTCTCTTGCACTTGCAAAAAGCATGCAATTAAGTTTCTGGGCTTTGAAGTATCACAACACACAGAGATACATAACCAGATAAAAAAGAGTCACTCCTTTCTCATGACTTCTCAGAGTATTTTATTTGGCCCTCAATGAAATCACATGGGAATGGAGATGGAGAATCAGTCAAACTACTGCAGTATGATGCTTAGGGTTGTATTTACAGGGGTTCAACAGCTAATTCTCTATTCTCTATGGTTCTCTACCACAACATTTCTACATGAATCAACCCAGATACGTCCATTGCTCCTTTAATGCCATTCTCTCTTCCTGGTCTTCTCTGCTTCATCCATGTGTCATCCCCATTACTGTATCCTCCTCTCATCACTCACTTTTACATTCACTTTTCTCTTCACCATAATTGACCTCTTTCTCTATTTTTTTCTCTCTATTTTGCAATTGCTTACATTCTATTTCCCTCTTGCTCGCTCTCTAGCCACCCCTCTCTCTTTCTATACATCCCTCATTCTATCCTTCCCTCATCCCTGATCACAGGGCTCCCAGGTCATGGCAGGAGCGGGACTTCTGTCTGAAGAACTTGCCCCCGTCTCGTTCCCTCTCGCGGGGGTAGCGTGGGACCAGGCTAGCGAGGAAACGCTTGGCCCGGTGGGTGATGCTCTCCAGGCCGCCAGCCATGTCGTGCCCATAGGCCCCTGGGGGCACCGGACTGAGGCCTCTGGCTAACCTCACAGCAGACTCCAGGAGCTCCACTGTGCGGTGGTCCAGAGAGGTTGACATTTCCACATACAGACAGTCAAACAGAGTAGCACTGGTGAAGGCCTCTGAGAGAGAGAGAGAGAGAGAGAGAGAGAGAGAGAGAGAGAGAGAGAGAGAGAGAGAGAGAGAGAGAGAGAGAGAGAGAGAGAGAGAGAGAGAGAGAGAGAGAGAGAGAGAGAGAGAGAGAGAGAGAGAGAGAGAGAGAGAATAAGCACAGTTGTCAGTGGTAAACGCATTACCCATTTAGGATGAGGGCATTGCGGATGAGATCGGGTACACAGTGATGTGCTGTTGTCACAGGTTCATCCATATTAGTTACATGTTGAAGCACCTCTTATTCTCTTATTGTGCTGTGACTCAGCCCAGCTCCCCTCTGGTTGACCTCAGGAACACTACAATATAAACATCCCTGCCTCTCTGGATTTTTTTTGTCATTACAGACTACTATCCCTAGGAGAAACACAAACACATAATTGAATGCATTTATTCAAAAGATGGAAAAAGCACATATTAAAGAGTGCAAGAGTGCAACACAGAAATCACGGGGAATGAGAAGCCAGATGATGAAAGATGATGAGAAGCAATTGCCCAAATTTGTCTTAATTAAAATCTTATTTGTTAGAGAGATAAAATTATCCCTGACAGCAGAGGAAGAGAGAACCAGTATAGTTCATGTTTTTTCTTCTGTGCACGCTCGTTCAGCTATATTATAAAGCGAGAAGGAAGTGAGTTTTCACCCAGTTTCTGTAAAAGTAATTATGCAGAAAGCCTTGCTCTGCTCTCTGCCTCATAATAAGTCAAAGGCCACACAGATCTGAGGTTACACAACACTCATAACATGATCCCAAAAACAGCCATGCCTGAGGAGCTGCAGTCTGGAGCAACACATCACATAGACAGGTGGAGGTGAAAGAGAGTTTTGTGTTCATGTGTGTTATAGGTTGTGGTGACCATACAGCCAAGCTCAGGTGATATGTACATCTAGATGAATAGATTAATGCGTATTTTTATTTATTTTTGATTTTATATCACCTTTATTTAATCAGGTAGGCCAGTTGAGAACAAGTTCTCATTTACAACTGCGACCTGGCCAAGATAAAGCAAAGCAGTGCGACAAAAACAACACAGAGTTACACATGGGATAAACAAACATACAGTCAATAACACAATAGAAAAATGTGTATACAGTGTGTGCAGGAGGTAAGGAAATAAATAGGCCAATAGTGACGAAGTAATTACAATTTACACTGGAGTGATATATGTGCAGCGATCAGTAAGCTGCTCTGACAGCTGACGCTTAAAGTTAGTGAAGGAGATATAAGTCTCCAGCTTCAGTGATTTTTGCAATTCATTACAGTCACTGGCAGCAGAGAACTGGAAGGAAAGGCATCCAAAGGAGGTGTTGGCTTTGGGGATGACCAGTGAAATATACCTGCTGGAGCGTGTGCTACGGGTGGGTGTTGCTATGGTGACCAGTGAGCTGAGATAAGGCGGAGCTTTACCAAGCAAAGATTTATAGATGACCTGGATCCAGTGGGTATGTTCTTAGTATCTCATGCAAAGTTCTCAGCACGCACAGTCCCTTCCTGCCATACTCCCACACTACACTGCAGCTGAAATGCTGTGCCACTTTCTGTCTATATTCCTATATTTCTCCCTTCACCGCAGTACCCTGCAGAGATACAGCATAAAACTCAGCCTGTCGACACACTGGGTGGAGATGGGAGGCAGAGACAAGGCAATGAGAGAAGAGAGTATCTATAGGAATAGATCATCTGTAGGGAAAGGTATACACTATGGAATACTGCAGGTTAAGGTTGCAGCGACAAAGGGTGACCACTCTATCACTGTGCTGTAACAAAGAGAGGGCCAATCTGCCTCACCTTGAGTGCTGACCTCGCGCGAACGGACCAGGTCACTCTTGTTGCCCACGAGGATGATGGGAGTTTGTGGCTGCGTCTCCCTGAGGAGGAGGCGAAGTTGGGCGGTGCGGTGGAAACTACGCCTGTCCGTGACAGAGAACACCAGGACACACACCTCACACTGCAGAGCAGACAGGTCCTGAGAGAGAGAGGGAGGAAGAGAGATCACCACAACCATACCGCTTTACCTTCCATTTAGTCGTAGGAATTTTTATGAGAATAAACTTCTGTTTATATGTAATTATATGTCATTTATACCTGGCTCTAACATGGGTTCTGTGTCCTGATCTTGTCCACATTCTGATTATGCCCACATTTTCAGAAATGTGTATACTCATGGTATTAAAACGTGTCTCATATCCATCCACTGTGTCTGCACTGTGACCAGATTTCCTGGTCCTTCCCTTTAAGAAAATTATTTCACTGCTATATTTTCCAAACAATCTTTCATTATTTATTTTAAGACATATTAATGGCATATGTGAAGGATGCCGCCTGTCAATGATTTTAGAGGGTGGGATAATGATGATTTAAATGTTTTCACTGTCCAGATCGGTCTACACTTGTACATCCAGACACAATGCGTCTGACTACCTCAAGAGGTGGTCAAGAAGATCTGATCACAATCAGATCACAGTGCCTGTTTAATTGTCTACACCTATCAAAAACTGTGAGCACAATCAGAATGTGGACAAGATCATGCCAAAAGACGCATGTTCAAACCAGGTAGAAACTTGGGCTGGGAATTGCCAGGGACCTCATGATACAAAATTATCACGATACTTAGGTGCCGATACTATACGTAATTGCTGTTCTCAAGATTCTATAAGTATTGCGATTCGATACTGTAACGGCTGTTGGAAGGAGAGGACCAAGGTGCAGCGTGGTACGTGTTCATACTTTTATTTAAACTGAACACTGAATTAACAAAAATAACAAAGAGAACGAACGAAACGGAAACAGTTCTGTCTGGTGCAGACACAAAAACAGAAAACAACTACCCACAAAAACCCAGTGGGAAAAAGCTACCTAAGTATGGTTCTCAATCAGAGACAACGATAGACAGCTGCCTCTGATTGAGAACCACAACTGCCAAACAACAAAGAAATACAAAACATCAAACATTAACATAGAATGCCCATAGAAGCCTCTCTATGGCCAGGGCGTGACAGATACTGTGATTTTATTCTGATTCGATGTTCTAAACATATTGCTCACCATATGTCCGCTGCAGAGGGACAAAAGAGAGCCATGAGAAAATTAGTTTTGATCAGTCAAGGAAATTAAAGTGCTGAAAAAAAATTGGCTCCCTATCTAAAAAGAAGATGAGAACAACTCATCTTGATTTTTAGTGCAGGTACAGCCAACTAGCGCAAAAATAATATTGAGATATTGTCAAAACAATATATCGTCATAAAGAATATCCCGATATGTAAATAGCTCGACCCCCCCCTCCCCCCCATTACAATAGGTCTACATAAGTCACCAAGTGAAGAGGTAGAGGGAGGCAGCTCTTCCCTTCCTAAAAATCTTTCTTTATGTGGTTTGTGTCAACATTTTCCCACTGCTGTGCTGAGAGCCTTATAAATGACAGTCAGTAAGAACATGTAATTACAGTGCCTTGCGAAAGTATTCGGCACCCTTGAACTTTGCGACCTTTTGCCACATTTCAGGCTTCAAACATAAAGATATAAAACTGTATTTTTTTGTGAAGAATCAACAACAAGTGGGACACAATCATGAAGTGGAACAACATTTATTGGATATTTCAAACTTTTTTAACAAATCAAAAACTGAAAAATTGGGCGTGCAGAATTATTCAGCCCCTTTACTTTCAGTGCAGCAAACTCTCTCCAGAAGTTCAGTGAGGATCTCTGAATGATCCAATGTTGACCTAAATGACTAATGATGATAAATACAATCCACCTGTGTGTAATCAAGTCTCCGTATAAATGCACCTGCACTGCGATAGTCTCAGAGGTCCGTTAAAAGCGCAGAGAGCATCATGAAGAACAAGGAACACACCAGGCAGGTCCGAGATACTGTTGTGAAGAAGTTTAAAGCCGGATTTGGATACAAAAAGATTTCCCAAGCTTTAAACATCCAAAGGAGCACTGTGCAAGCGATAATATTGAAATGGAAGGAGTATCAGACCACTGCAAATCTACCAAGAACTGGCCGTCCTTCTAAACGTTCAGCTCATACAAGGAGAAGACTGATCAGAGATGCAGCCAAGAGGCCCATGATCACTCTGGATGAACTGTAGAGATCTACAGCTGAGGTGGGAGACTCTGTCCATAGGACAACAATCAGTCGTATATTGCACAAATCTGGCCTTTATGGAAGAGTGGCAAGAAGAAAGCCATTTCTTAAAGATATCCATAAAAAGTGTTGTTTAAAGTTTGCCACAAGCCACCTGGGAGACACACCAAACATGTGGAAGAAGGTGCTCTGGTCAGATGAAACCAAAATGTAACTTTTTGGCAACAATGCAAAATGTTATGTTTGGCGTAAAAGCAACACAGCTCATCACCCTGAACACACCATCCCCACTGTCAAACATGGTGGTGGCAGCATCATGGTTTGGGCCTGCTTTTCTTCAGCAGGGACAGGGAAGATGGTTAAAATTGATGGGAAGATGGATGGAGCCAAATACAGGACCATTCTGGAAGAAAACCTGATGGAGTCTGCAAAAGATCTGAGACTGGGACGGAGATTTGTCTTCCAACAAGACAATGATCCAAAACATAAAGCAAAATCTACAATGGAATGGTTCAAAAATAAACATATCCGTTGTTAGAATGGCCAAGTCAAAGTCCAGACCTGAATCCAATCGAGAATCTGTGGAAAGAACTGAAAACTGCTGTTCACAAATGCTTTCCATCCAACCTCACTGAGCTCGAGCTGTTTTGCAAGGAGGAATGGGAAAAAAATTCAGTCTCTCGATGTGCAAAACTGATAGAGACATACCCCAAGCGACTTACAGCTGTAATCGCAGCAAAAGGTGGCGCTACAAAGTATTAACTTAAGGGGGCTGAATAATTTTGCACGCCCAATTTTTCAGTTTTTGATTTGTTAAAAAAGTTTGAAATATCCAATAAATGTTGTTCCACTTCATGATTGTGTCCCACTTGTTGTTGATTCTTCACAAAAAAATACAGTTTTATATCTTTATGTTTGAAGCTTGAAAAGTGGCAAAAGGTCGCAAAGTTCAAGGGGGGCGAATACTTTGGCAAGGCACTGTATAACTCTGGCATGATGACTGCTCTATGACAGACAGAGTCATATCAAAGAGTGTGTGTACTTGTGTTTTTTCAACATTTCAAACAAACAATTGTTCTGGTGGTATGCAGTGAAAGCCTGCTGCCTGCAGCAGTCAAGAGTGAAAGTGAAGCCCTGTGCTCTTTCATTCTATGATTCCCTGCTGCCTAGAGACAAATTACCATACCACACCAACTGGGAACCACGTCAATTACTGATGACATACACAGAGAATACAATGAGACACACACACAAACACACACACTGGATACCCTTTGAGTGAATCCTTCATAAGTCACTGAAAACGCTTCAGGGACACTGTGAGCAAAGCTACATTTGATTTCTAAAATCGGAATTTAAGATTTCACTCTTGAGACTGCATCAAAAGGTTAACTCAAACTCTTCTGAACAGATGAGACAGAGCAGCATCACCAAGATCAGTATCTCCTAAAAGACAACCAAAGAACGTCAGTGATTCACTTACAGATGTAGGATCTTACTGTTTTTTTCAATCACTGCACATTGTATATTTCCAAAGTTCTTAAGTACAAAACTCTAAACGGATAGCACTTGTAATCCCCCTATCTTATAGGACCTTAGACTGTGCATTCATTGGGGTTTCACACATCTTTCACCCCTGAGTCATTCATGGAAAATCTAGGTTTTCTGTGAAATACCATGAGAACATTTTGCTTAGTCACCAATACTGTACATCAGATAATGATAGGCTCGATTTAGTCATTTTAACTACCATTTAATCCAATAGCAAGAAAGAATATTAGCGGGTAAATATCATTTTCCATACAGTATTTGACTAGAACTTGACATGCACAATTATTTTATCATTTGTATCCAATGGCATGTTGTGAGAATGTTGAGAAATATGTCAGTCTTACAGTTTCATTAACCTTATACAGTACATACAGTACCAGTCAAAAGTTTGAACACACCTACTCATTCACTATTATTATTCTACAAAGTAGAAAATAGTACAAATAAAGAAAAACCCTGGAATGAGTAGGTGTGTCCAAAATTTTGACTGGTACTGTACATAGGGCAAATCATCAGAAATAGGGTATTGTACATCAGTTCACTACTGTAAAAATGTAGCACAGTGTTGTATGCCATTTCTGCCCCATGCATCATTTTAGAAGATCACCTTTTCTACGTGACTTGTAAACTGATACAGAATCGCCTGTCTCTGTTTGAAATTCATTAGCTTACAGTGCATCAATGAAATTCATATCAATGAAAGTCAGATAATGATTTGAATGTTGTTATATACAAGTTACAACCCAGGTATTTCCGCAGTGCATTGTATACTGCACTATAATTCCAAATGGTAGCACATAGTGACTCTTTCCACTTTGTCCTATTGACGCAGAGTGGCTGATGGAGAATGATTATGTAGTATTTACAGCCACATCCATACATAAATTGATGTAAAATGTATAAGCTAAAATATAGAAATTGACAGTGTTCAGCAGTTAGCAAACTATATATGTTAACTAGGCACTACATGGTTCAGTAGTTATCAGTTTTGAGCAGTTTAATTAAGTGATAGATAATTGTATTGTTAAAAAATGCCGGAAAATCATATAAAAAGTCAAGTGAATATTGAAAAGCAGATACTTAGATTGAAAATGCATCCGAATTGAAGAGGGATTAGGTGCAGTGAACAAGTGACTGTGAATTTATTTGTTGTACTCAGTAAATTGAAATGTGCTTAAAGTTTTGAAACATGAGCCATTTTTATGATCTGTTTTGATGTTCATGCTTAGAGTTATAAAAATGTACCACATACTTGTGAAAATTGCACCAAAGTGATAAAAAAACACTGTAATTTGATCACCCTGTTATTGCAGGAACTCCGAACCTGTAGTGTAATCAAGGTTGAAAAAGGCTTCTAAAGTTTGTAATCATTTGCACTAACAAAAATGTATCAACCCCTTCAAAAATGTCCATTAATTATAATCCACACAATAATTCACATTTTACTGATTAAGGTAAACGAAAAGGAAAGATACAACTTCACAAACTCTTGTGATTCCAGACTGGAGACCTCCTACAGAGAGATAATTTTTGCAATACCCAACCTTCAGCTGAGTCAGAAAAAGCAAAAGGGAAAAAATGTCCCCAGTATGTCTGCTCAGTTCCCTCCCTCACCAGTGGTGGAAAAAGTACCCAACTGTCATACTTGAGTAAAAGTAAAGATACCTTAACAGGAAATTACTCAAGTAAAAGTGAAAGTCACTCAGTAAAATATTACTTGAGTAAAAGTCTAAAAGTATTTGGTTTTAAATATACATAAGTATCAAAAGTAAATGTCATTGCAAAAATGTACTTAAGTATCAAAAGTAAAAGTAAAGTATAAATAATTTAAAATTCCTTATATTAAGCAAACCAGATGGCACAATTGTTCGTGTTTTTTTATTTATTTATGGATAGCCATAGGCATATCCAACACTCAGACATCATTCAGAAACAAAGCATTTGTTTTAAGTGAGTCAGCCGGATCAGAAGCAGTAGAGATTACTAGGGATGTACTCTTGATAAGTGTCTGAATTGGACAATTTCTTACCTGCTAAGCATTCAAAATGTAACGTGTACTTGTGGGTGTCTGGGAAAATGTAAGGAGTAAAAAGTACATCATTTTCTTTTGGAATGTAGTGAAGTAAAGGTAAACATTTTCAAAAATATAAATAGTAAAGTAAAGTACAGATACCCAAAAAAATCTACTTAAGTACTACTTTAAAGTATTTTTACTTAAATACTTTACACCACTGTCCCTCACACATCCATGAACACATGTGTTTGAAGCACGCTCAGGAGAAACAGAGGTAATCCAGTGGAAAATAACCTGATAATAGGCTTCCTTTCCAGCCAGAAAAACTACACCAAAACCCCCACATTAAAAGTTAACCCATGAGATAAGACAGGGGAGGAGGGTAAAGGAGTGGAAAGAGAAGGCTGGGGTAGAGTGGGGCCACAGAGATGTAGATTGGCTCACCTGCCTCCAGTTGTCGTAGATAAGGATGGTGCAGTCCTCGTCGTCCACGGTAACAGTACGTACATAGCCCTCTCCTGAGGGAGAGACATAGCAGGCAAGTTTCAGGTGGGAGATGAGGGGAAGAAGGCTTTTAGCTTATGTTCATTTACAAGACATACACATTGCTGGGATGTTATGCATTGCAACACGCTCTACCTGTTAGTATCATAGGCCTATTTTTGTTGAAACACTGTCCAACATCCAAACACCAATCAATGTACCTTCAGAATCCACAGAAGCAGTTCTATCCAAATCTCCAGCCAAGGCTATAGCAAGGCTTGACTTGCCCACCCCATTTTGCCCCAGCAGGGCAATTCGAAAGGGCCCTTCAGAGGGGGGTCTCCTCTCTGCCGCTGAGGCGATGGTCTCATCCTTCGCCGGGCTGAAACTGATTGGAGGAGGAGAAGGTCCAGCCAACCCTGATGTCCAATCACAATCATCATGGACTGCTTCCTCTCGTCTGAGCTGGTGTTTGATTGGCACAGGGGTACTTCCTCTGCGTAAAGGTGGGGCACTGGACAGAGTCATACTGTCACACTAAAAGAGACAAATAAATAAATATACACATTACATTCACATACAACATGGACCAACAAGATTATGACTTTGTGTCCACATTTCCATCAACATTCCACACTCTGTAGCAGTTTTCCACACAGACAGAAATGGTCAATTGTCTAGAAAGCAGGGAAGGTGTTGTGGCGTCCGTGTGCATGCCTGTGCTTCCCAATGAACTACCTTAACCTCATCTGTCTCCAGGAAGACTTGACACCAATTGGACTGTAATAGGGAGTGGGCTAGTCACTCTCTACCTGACATGTTATCACTTTCAGTGTGATCCTGAAATAGAATGCTCTTACATTACTGTATCTATGACCCCCATTAACACCTGCACTGTCCCTGCCTGTCTCCCCCTCTCTATCTCGCCATCTCCCTTTGTATTTTAATCTCTCTATATCTGTCTGTCTCTTGCTTCACAGACACACACACATTAAGAGATGCAGAGAACCACTCAAGAACTAAATGGTATGCCCATGACAAATTTGATGTTAGTGAAATCTAAAGCTCAAAAATAAATAAATAATCAAAACCCTTCTATTATGTCACCAGCAGCTCCCACGTTTTGTCACTCACCGATGACAGATGTCTTGTGAGGCAACCGTTAGGCAAACTATGACATATTTGCATCGATATAAACAGTTAAAAAGCTACGTGCTGCCCGGCACATTGTGTTTAAACATCCCCGCCTACCTTAGCCAGTGTTTCCTCGATATTGATAATGTCTATGAGCGCATCTGTCTGCATCTGCAATGTGAAATACACCCGTCAGAAATCGACTACCTACTGCCGAGCGTTTTCCCGCCCTCCCACTCATCTCACTCCCGCGCGCTCTACCTCAAAGCCACAGGATGATCTCACCTGACGCAAGACTCGCAGCACCAACAAAGTAAAAACGGTTCTCTCTCTCTTTTCCACTTTCTCTCTCTCTCTATTTCATGCGCGCTCAGAAACAAACATCACACGCACAGACTCAGAGGCTACACAGACAACACACTTCTCTCTCCCCCACAGTGTGCTTTCGTACAGTAAGTTAGGTCCTCCTGCAGTGTTTCTTCTGCATTATGACTCACTTACATGACGTGTAAATAAATGCTCGTTGCCAGCTTTTTATTTTCTTAGACAAAATTGATTTAGGCTATTGAATGTAAAGCTGCGTTGACTTGATTTTTTTCTGTAGAGAAAATGTCATGTAGAGTCCATCTCTATAAAATGTTTGAATGCAGGAGCTACATGGGTCAGATAAAGCATAAATCATCATCTGTTGAGAAGATGCTTATTTCACTCCACTAATTTCTATTTTGGATGCTGCAGATACTTGGAATAATAGGTGTACATTTCGGCACTAGGGCGCAGCAGAGTACAGTTTTCTCTTCCAGCACCTCTACCATGTATTGCCCTTGTGTGTGTGTGTGTGTGTGTGTGTGTGTGTGTGTGTGTGTGTGTGTGTGTGTGTGTGTGTGTGTGTGTGTGTGTGTGTGTGTGTGTGTGTGTGTGTGTGTGTGTGTGTGTGTGTGTGTGTGTGTGTGTGTGTGTGTGTGTGTGTGTGTGTGTGTGCGTGCGTATATACATGTTTGTGTCTTTGGGCATTCAAAGTACTGTACATGTGTTCATACACATGTGCGTTTCTGCGGTCACTTTATCCCTTGGGCAGTAACCTCTAACATACTCTCTCGCTCTCTCTCATTCTCTGTCTGCCTCTCTCCTATTAGGCCTTCTTAGGCTATCTAAATCTTAGCACTGGGTTTCCTGTTGTTGGTGTTTCTTGTCTCTCTGTAAATATTCTTTTACACTGTGGGGAAAAAAAGGGAGCAATTTTTCATCTCTGATATTTGCAAGCTGAGATTGTATGAATGTGAATTTGCGTGTTGTAAGTGAATGTAAGTGTGAGTAGCTGTGTGTAGCACCGTGAGTAGGGTGAGTGTTCATGTTACTCTGTGTACGTCCTCTGCACACAATGCTACAATGGACTCCGGCAGTGAGCAGTCAGGGCGCTATTATAGCCCTAATCCTGTCCCTATTATACAGGCCAGAGAGAGCGAGAGCCACAGAGAGGGAGGCAGGGCCGAGGGTGAGGTCATCCCAAACAGAGCTCTGCCGGGGTCACTGCCTCTCTATAGAGGGACACAGAATGACAGAGAGATGGAGGGAGAGAAAAATGGAAGAGGGGTAGAGGTAAATAGAACAGGTCTACAGGGGATTGGAAAAGTGGGAAGGACAGAGAAGGGCTAGAGAGAGATTACTAGGTGTTTAAAGTACATGTGAAACCGAGACAAAGAGAGAAATTCAGAAAAAGATTGGAAAATTAACAAAACTGCCAAGGATGATAAAAATATTGTCTTTATTTCATAGGAAACCACACTACAGTAGGAACATCAGCCATGATTGCAATAATGATTGTAGTCATACAATTGAAAATAATCAAAAAAATAATTAAAATATGGATTTATCCTGCTTGAAAATAAAAGTACACACTAAGCTTGTAGATTAAATTGTAAACCAGTAAAATAAAATAATAATAAATCGGTACATAAATAAACAATTAATAAATACTGTGAATGAATAAGTGAATAAATAAAACAGATAAATCAATTAATGAACCTACACCTAGCCAAAACAATTAGCTCTAATGTAGCTACCCTGGTAACATTTCATGAGCTGGTTAAGAGAGGTGTCTTTGAATGTCCACATTTTCTTGCATTTCACCCCACTTTTTAAGAATCCACAGTGTCCAGCTCTGTGGTGCTTGTTGCATTAAGGTTGTCGCTCTCTTACAAAAGTGTTTTCAGCACAACCTAGATTGTATTATAAAAGCTTGAAGACAAAACATAGTAACACAGTCCATTTAGCCCTCTGTTGCCTTTTTGGGTGGGGATGTTCTTTGTACAGACCTATTTGACGACAACAACTGCAGCAACCACAGTTTCTTGTTTCACATGTTAGAGCCAACTGATTGATTGTGGAAATCCTACAGTACAGGTTGACAGAAGAAGTCTCTTGAAGGTCCGTTCACAAATCACAGATATCACACTGCAATTATTCTTCATAGTCATTATGACAAAAATGTATGTTATTTTAGTATGGATATGTTTTAATTGTTCTTTTTTTATGTATCTACTTTATACATGAGTGTTTATGTCAATTTTTCATTTAGCACAACCACAGGAATTCTATCAGAAAAAGTATCCTTGTACGTTATTTTTCTATGATTATTCATCTTAGAAATGTGATAGTGGGTAACAAGTCTTGGTGAGCAAAAACACCTTGGTAGGCAACTGTGAAATATTTTCTGGCGAGTACAACTGCATGCCATGGACACTTGAAGATCATACACCACTACACATCCAATACCACAGCACTACTCAGACCTTTGAGTTTCCAATGAGCCCAGTCAACCTACACCATCACAGTGTGCATGTCAGGGGCTGGATTCAACCCAAACATTGTTTGGATATCAGTTCGTCTTTTAATTTGTTCTGCTTGAAATAAATGTGCATAGATAGGTTGATAGTGTTAAGGTTGATGAATGCTACGATGGAGTTTGTTCAGTTTGAGGATGACCTATGACCTTCCATGCCCTGATTTGACCAGTGCAGGATGCATCCTGAAGATGTTTCATTGAGTCTTTGTGCTACTATGAACGTCACTGTGATATCAAAACTGAAATCTTCACCATTAGTCCGGTTTATGAAGCAATCTAGGGCTCAATTCTAACCCTATGTTAACAGTCAAGTGCCAGCTCAGCAGGTTGATTTCACAGTCATATATGGCCTAGTTCTAACCCCACTACCTGCCTGACAACCTCCACACACGCACACACACCCCCAACCCTCCCTCCCTCCCTCCCAAAGACTGATTTCCCAGTGCTGGCCTTATTTAGGCTGACCTGCTCTTTTACCCTGCTCTTTTACCCCACTCTCATCCCTCAATTTTTATGTCCTCTCCTCTGGGTATGTCCTCAGAGGAAGTAGTCAGGTGGTGGTGAGGGGGGGTTGTTGGCGTGGGTAGGTGGAGCATCGTTTGTGCTGACAAGCTTTTCGTAGCGAGCCTTGTAGGCGTCCCTCTCCCTCAGCACCCGAGATAGCTCACACTGCAGCTGTTCCAACTGAGGAGAGAGACGGACAGGAGAGAGTTATTAGAGCTTTTATTTTGTAGTTGTTGGCAGTGGTGTGTTTTTGTTGTGTGTGTGTGTGTATCCTACCTGTTGTGTGAGGATGTGTTTCTCGGACTCCAGTGCGTGGCGGTGCTGCAAGCGTTTGTAGCGACAGGACTGGGCATAGCCTCGATTCTTTAGCGTACGACGTTTCTGCTTGAGACGCACCACCTCATCCTTACTGACGCCACGCAGGTGTCTGTTCAGCTCCCGCACTGATAGGCTCACCAGCTGTTCGTCTGAGAAACGCTCATCCAGCCCACCACACTGCACACAGACACAGGGAGAGATAGTTACTTCCGAACGTTGACATGAATTACAGTTATACAGAATAGATAGGACTTAAAACATTTTGACTGACTTTCAATGTGTGTGTGTGTGTGTGTGTGTGTGTGTGTGTGTGTGTGTGTGTGTGTGTGTGTGTGTGTGTGTGTGTGTGTGTGTGTGTGTGTGTGTGTGTGTGTGTGTGTGTGTGTGTGTGTGTGTGTGTGTGTGTGTGTGTGTGTCTGAGTTGTGCATGTGTGGTTCTGTGCGTGATGTGAGAGCATGCCTAGCTGTGTGTGTCAGGGGGCACATTTTGGTATCACATGTCCATAATCTGTCAGATAATCTGACTGATTGAAAGTGACAGTAATCAGGGTTATACACGGCAATAATAGCAGATATTATCATAAGCTCACACTGTGCTCCACATACTGCACAGAGATTCTCTCAGACACCTGGTTGGAGAATGCAGCTATAGAACAGTACTGAACATTCCATACACAATAGCATTACCAGCCCCACACATAGCTCCTTCAACCATAGAACAGCTAGAGGAAAATCAAAATCAAATCAATTCAAAGCCCTGGAGTTATTGATGTGGCCTAGTAAGTATTAGCTTTAACACAGTTCATATATCAATGTTGATGTAGTACAATTGCTTGTATCTATTAAAAGGAGAATTATTGCTCCCTTTATTACATTTACTCCAATATTCTGTACTTGCCTGCAGGACAAACAATGCATTTTTAAACAAGGAATGTCTACAGATAAACTCATTGTCATCTCAGAGTAGAGGCATGTTTTCTATACTTATAGCAGGTACACGGCAAGCACACTTAATCATGTTCTAATGTTCTAATCCCAATCCTTTACAGCATGATCCCTCTATCACATCTCCCTCCCCTCTCCCATATGTTCCTGCTCCATCCAGTACTGGCGCTGTTGTTGCTAGCCTTCTCGTTTCTCTTATCTTGGTTATTCTACTATATTTTGTTTCATACTGTCATGCCCCCTGACCATATTAATTACTTGGAGGTGATGATGATGATGATGATGATGATGATGGCCATGCATGGGGTGGTGCGGGTGGTGATGATGATTATGATGTGGATGATGGTGATGAAGTCGGTCAGAGGGGCTCTGGGGTTGTGGGTAGGATGCTGAAGAGGGGTTGGTGTTGGGGAGCAATTGAGGGCCAGAGGAGAGGTAGAGGAGTGGACGATGACACATATCCGTCCCATTGGCGCAGGAAATGTCACCTCCACTGTCACTACCCGAATCCCCCAGGTTACTGCTGGAACTCTGGGAAAGCACTGGGAACTGAGAGCGAGAATACACAGTGGACGATTGGAAAGAGGGAGAGAGAAAAAGAGAAATAGAAACATTGATTATAGTCTATCTATGTCATTACGGACCCACTATCAAAAGTGAATAACAACATATAATTTACAGACATCCACAGACAATATTGGCAGTGTTACATACCTGTGAGTTAACAGCTGCTGCAGCTGAGTTCAGTAGAGCCTCCACAGCGTCCTCACAGCCCAGGAAGCTGCCGACCGACCCTCTTTCTCTGTCTCCCCGCTCTGGCCCGCCTCCCAGCAGGGAAGCAGGTACACCCGCCTCCCCTCCAAACTGCTGCTGCAGCGCTGCGAGCCAGATCAGGTCCTCCAAAGAGGCAGGGTTAGGACCCTGGGCACCCCCATGGGAGGGGCTACCCTCCACGTTCCCCTGAGATCCAGAACTGATGCCAGAAGTGTAGCTGTTTGAGATGGACAGAGGGAAGGAGATGGAGGAGGAGGAGGAAGGGGAGAGGGAGGAAGAGGCTGAGGGAGGTGGGTGGGCATCGCTCAGTGTTGGAGAGGGGGGCAGGGAGTTGTATGGGCTAGAGCTGAGACTGGTGTAGGGACCAGGGGAACTGGAGGGGTCGTGGGGTAGGCTAGACTTGGGGAATGTGCAGGGGGGAGGGAGAGGAGGAGTGTCAGGCTTCACCTCAAACTTAAGGAGGTCAAAGTCATTGAGGTACTCCATCGCCAGTGGACTGGGGGGGAGGGAGGGCATGGGGAGAGAGGGAGATGACATGGCCACGGCTTTGGGAGCAGACTGAGTTTGTCCGTGTGTCAGGGTTGTGTGTTAATCCACCTCTCTGTTTTAGTGCAGCAGCAGTCCATACACAACAACAGGCTTGATGCCTCCCAATACTCAGACAGCCCTGGTGTCCAATAATGGACTGACTGGTGACTGTCCTCTGTGGAGAAAACAGTCTTCCTGTGTCCGTGTGTGTTTCTTCTTGGTCCTGTCAGAGAGAGAGAGAGAAAATGGCATAGGTGATCATTCTCAAAGCTGGTGTAAAGTCATGAAAACAACATCTCTATGTGTTAGGTAGACAGGAACTGAGGTCAAGATAACATCTCTAATGAGGACAGAGAAGAGGAGAGAGAAGAGGACAGGATGTGGGAAACAACACAAGAACAACAATCTGGCCATAGACGGAAGAACCTCTTTACCAGACCTCTCTCTCTATGGCTTACAATTTGTCTAAGTATGTACAAGTAATGAACTAGATCCAAAACAATTAGTGCAAATTTCTAGAAAGTAGAGAAATCAGGACTCTCACCCTGTGCACCCAATCAAGTGAATTTACACTTGTGAGGTAGTGTTATTCTCCAGTGTGAGTATGTGTCCAACTGTCTGTTAGTATGTTGAAGTATTAAGTGACTAATCCTCATTCGATCCCCATTGCCCCCCATAGACACACACACACACACACACATTTACACACATGTACACACACACAAATAAACATGATTTGGATATTCCTACATCGACCTCAACTCACTAATAGCAAATATATTTGTATAGACGTTTGTCAGCTTGCATTCTTGTCGTACTATATAATTCAGACTCCTGTTATATACCGGTAGTAAGCATGCTGTTATGCAGCAAAGACTGATGTCTGATGTGGCATAATCAAACAAGAGAGATATGTATACCCATATTATACACCTAAATACTTTCGTCAACTTTTTTGACACAATCTGTGACATCATATGACTGGAATGGTGTGATGTTGAAATAATTGTCTATGGGGTGAATTTGGTCATCAAGTCCAACTAAACTTTTTTTGCTGTGTGAAATTTCAAAGCTATCTGAATTTCAGGGACAAATCAGTAAACAATGCAGTAGGATAGAACTTCTACCCATCTCATAGCTTCAGTATTTTCTTAATGGGATGACATTCATTCATTTGATAACATAACAGGTCAAAGCATATTTCAGTAATTCAAAAAGCATTCACTTTTCATAATCTCCATAACAGAATAGATTTCCAAGCCTAAATTTCAAAAACTGTTTCAAAGCTAAGGTTGTGACCTAATGAAGACCTGTAACTTTTCTCTGCTGTTTTATTTCTCAAGGGTCATTTAATGAAGAAACACTTGTGCAGAGAAGATAATCTAACTGAATATTACATAAATATATATTAATGACAGAAAAACATGGACTTCAAAAACATTATCCAACATTTACTGAACATGTCAAAAGATATTAAACTCAAAGAAAATGCTCAATCTTTCTAGTATTCTTGTTTTATGTTAGAACACTTTGAAACTTAAACTTTGGGCTAATTACCACACAACAATTACATAAACAAACTGAAAATCGGTCTGATCATGTACAAGAGCACATTTGGAAACATAGTACTATAGTTTTTCTTGAAAATAAAACATTTGAAATTGGAACAACAACCTCAACATTGGTAGTACAACATCCCAAACTATTTCAACAACAAATACTTAATCAGTATCAGCACCGACTATACTGATGATAATCATCATATTTACTGTAAAATTAATAATAATGACAACCCATGTCTGACAGATGGTTCTACTGGTTCCACACATTAAGTGTAGCCCCTGATGTCCACTATGGATCATGACAGAGAGGAAAAACTGTGGGGCGCCACAGAGGCCTCAACCTGGCTTCAGCCCAGAGTAGGGGGAGAGAGAACCAACAGAAAGACAGAGAGACATGGGGAAAGAGAGAGAAAAAAAGTAGAATGACACTAGGAGAGACAAAGGCCTGAAAGAGAGAGGAATGAGAGGGATGGAGAAGAGGAGGTGTAGTTGGAAAAAAAAGGTCTTACCGTAGGTCATAGATAGGATGATTGATTTGGATGTCCTCTCACCATTTCCCCCCACAAAAGTGACAATACTGACAGATTTACCGACACGTTCACAGAGAGGAGAGAAAGAGAGGGTGTGTGCACATGTGAGTGCATATGACACTCTGTCACTGAGTGTCACTGCCCCCTCTCTTTCTCTCCTCTCTGTTGCAAATCCCTGTCTCCCTCTTCATCACACTCCCCTCTTCTCTCTCACCCCAATATCCCTCTCTAGAGCCATGGCTCTCTGCAATCATGGTTCAAATCTCTCTCTCTCTCTCACTCACTCTCTCTCTCTCTCTCTCTCTCCCTTCTCTCTCTCGCTCATTCTGTCCCCCCGACTCCACTAGCCCCTACATTTTTTGTCATTGCCAAAAATACTATTAACTCTGTTTAAAATGTAATATTCTTTGCATCAACATACACCCATACACTTACACCCATCCCCCAAACAAACTCTCCACACACACATGCAAACCCATCAGTAGTCACATGTCAGATCATATTATAAACCATGTTAAGCGTGTGGTGGTAACACCACAAGCAGCGTGCTCATCCGGGCATGTCATGATGTCACCTTATCAATGCTTCATGACATATACTTGCATCCCATTTGCTGCTACAGTGAACTGCGACTGCAACACACATGAAGATAGCCATGTTGACAGCTTATCAACAGTGATCTTGTAATAGAAAGACTAAGAGAGACTTCTTAGTGCTTTACAAAGGTTGTATTGAAACTTGATTGATGGGTTTGTTGGCTCTCTACCTCCACACAGTGGACACTGATTCAGAGGCATTGGGTTTAATGCAGAAGACCAATTTCAGTTGAATGTATCCAGTTGGGCAACTGACTACAGTGCCTTCAGAAAATATTTATACAATATTTACATTTTTTTGTGTTAAAGCCTGAATTTAAAATGTGATTTTTTTGTCACTAGCCTGGACTCAATACCCCATAAAAAATGAAAAGCTGAAATGTCTTGAGTCAATAATTATTCAACTCCTTTGTTATGGCAAGCCTTTATAAGGTAAGGAGTAAACATAATAAGTCACATAATAAGACTCACTCTGTGTGAAATAATAGTGTTGAACATGATTTTTGAATGACTATCTCATCTCTGTATCACACACATATAATTATCTGTAAGGTTCCTCAGTCGATCAGTGAATTTCAAACACAGATTCAACCACAATGACCAGGGAGGTTTTACCAATGCCTCGCAAAGAAGGGAACCTAGTGGTTGATGGGTAAAACAAAGCAGACATTGAATATCCTTATGAGTATGGTGAAGTTATTAATTACTAACTCAGTTGCCTGAGAGGGAGGAAACCGCTAAGGGATTTCACCATGATGCCAATGTTGACTTTAAAACAGTTACAGAGTTTAGTGGCTGTGATAGGAGAAAACTGAGGATGGATCAACAACATTGTAATTACTCCTAAATGACAGAGTGAAAAGAAGGAAGCCTGTGCAGAATAATAATAAACTGCAAAAAATGTGGCAAAGAAATTAACTTTGTCCTGAATACAAAGCGTGTTTGGGGCAAATCCAACAACACATCACTGAGTACCACTCTTCATATTTTCAAGCATAGTAGTGGCTGCATCATGTTATGGGAATGCTTGTCACCGGCATGGACTAGGGAGTGTTTTTAGGATTAAAAGAAACGGATGGAGCTAAGCATGGGCAAAATCAAAGAGGAAAACCTGGTTCAGTTTACTTTCCTACAGACACTGGGGGACATATTCACCGTTCAGCAGGACAATAACCTAAAACAAAAGGCCAACTATACACTGGAGTTGCTTACTAATGTCACGTCCTGACCTTAGTTCCTTTGTTATGTTTCTTGTTTAGGTTGGTCAGGGCGTGAGTTGGGGTGGGCATTCTATGTGTTGTTCTAGTTTTGGTTTTTTATTTGTTTGGCCTGGTATGCTTCTCAATCAGAGGCAGCTGTCAATCATTGTCTCTGATTGAGAATCATACTTAGGTAGCCTGTTTTTCCCACTTGATTTGTGGGTAGTTGTTTTCTGTTTTGTGTGTTTGCACCTTACAGGACTGTTTCGTTCAATCTCTTTGTTGTTTTGTTGTTCAGTGTACAGTTGATCTATTAAATATTAACATGGACACATACCACGCTGCGCATTGGTCCGATCTTGACTACTCTTCCTCAGAAGAGGATGAAAACCCTTACAACTAAATGACATTGAATGTTCCTGAGCAGCCTATTTACAGTTTTGACGTTAATCGTCTTGAAAATCTCTGTCTAGCAATCAACAACCAACTTGACAGAGCTTGAGGATGTCACGCCCTGACCTTAGAGATCCTTTTTATGTCTCTATTTTGGTTTGGTCAGGGCGTGAGTTGGGGTGGGAATTCTATGTTTTGTGTTCTATGTTTTCTATTTCTTTGTGGTTGGCCGGGTATGGTTCTCAATCAGGGGCAGCTGTCTATCGTTGTCTCTGATTGGGAACCATACTTAGGTACCCTTTTTCCCACCTGTGTTTGTGGGAGGTTGTCTCTGTTTAGAGCACTTTGCTTTTGAGCGTCACAGTTTGTTTTTGTAGTGTTTGGCATCATTTTGATTCAAATAAAGAAAATGTACGCTCACCATGCTACACTTTGGTCCTCTCCTTTGAACAGCCTTGACAGAATATTTTTTTAATGAATAATGTGCAAATATTATACAATCCAGGCATGCAACACTCTTAGACACTTATGCAGAAATACTCACAGCTGTAATCACTTTCAAATGGGATTCTAACATGTATTGACTCAGGGGTGTGAATATGTATCGAAAATAGATATTTCTGTATTTAATTTGGCAAAAATGTCTAACATGTTTTCACTTTGTCATTTTGGGGTATTGTGGGTAGATGGGTGAGATAAAAAAATATATTTAATCAATTTTAAATTCAGGTTGTAACACAACAAAATGTGGAATAAGTCAAGGGGTATGAATACCTTCCTAAGGCACTGTAGGTATCACACTTTCCCCTTTCCCACTTACTGCTACTGAAACACTATGAAGACCTAGAAAAAACAAATGCGCAACAATGATGTAATGACAGAAATCAAGAAGATAAATGCATGATAATGTTTCGAAGCGCTACATTGTCATTTAAGTGAGTCATTCTCATTTAAAATTTAACTTTCTTATTTTGTATCTGATATCTGGGGAATGGACTAGAAAGCTATTTTGTGGGGCAAATGAATCAAGCAAAATAGCGCCAATTCACTTCAAATCATTATTTGACTTTCCATATTAAATAATAAACTCAAAATTGCTACAGGCACTGGCAAGAGATATTAAAATATCTGGCCATGGTTAATGTCTCTGTTCTTTGCCTGTCCCCCAAAATCCCAGACCCCATTTCCCCTCACACCCTGTTGTCTCTTGGAGTTAGCCTTTAGAAACAGTATAATCTCTGTTTTTTCACCCCTTTGAAATTCATCAAGCTGAGAAAAGCATAACAAGCACTTTTTAATGATCCTCAAAAGCTAAACTCGTTAATCCGGAGTCTCTTTGTGTCTTAATAACGTCTCGTTAAGGAATCAGTGAGTTAATATTGTCTGCCCAAATCTGATCTGGAGGGTAAACAAAACCAATAACATACCGAGACAGGCACGCACACACAGACAACCACACATACAAAAAAAGACGCACAGACATTTATTTTAATCTAGGCCATGTTATTTAACTCTGTCCAACACAAAACATGTAATTATGTTGTCTATTTATCAATCAGATATTCGGCCTTGGGGTATAAGAACAACACAGTCAAGCAGACAGAGGTACAGCCACCAGAGACCATCCTACTGTTTCTAGAACTGCAAAAACAATTACCCCCCTTTCCTCTACCTCCATATCACTATCTCCTGTCATGTTTCCGGGGGAAAGCTTAACGTTTAAACCAACTGGGTCCGAGGGACAAAGAGAGAGAGAGGGAGATATAGAGGAACTTACCTCATACTTCATGCCAAATACATTACCACCCCTAGCGTACACAACAGCTCCAACATCCCTCCTCACCTCACCTCTCATCATTCAGGAGCCACATCTCAAACACTATTTTCATATAATCATCAACATAACTCAGACACCTCACATACTGTATGATACCACAAATCACAATCCCCAAAGCTCACTCAGTTTCAGTCCATATCCAACCTACATGTATCTTTCTCTCCTTTGTAATATCCCTTGTTCTGAGCACTTGCTCCTGAACAGTAATACTTGCATCACCTCTCTGAAATAATACTAGCAGCATTTTTTTTAGAGACTACTGTGGCATTAAAAAATGGATCAGTCTGTCTTCCTAGCGGTTATCCACACGTGTTACTGTAATAATCACTCTATTTGGCATATGCATTTTTGATTAGTGTAATATGTGTAATAACAGTTTCACAGCTCCTTGTGTCATGGTGTTGAGCAGAGGGCTTTGGCCTAGGGCAATGATTAGCCACGGAGCCAGTGACGCCCAACCCCTCAGCACAGCGCTGACCCCACAGTCACCCCGGTTTGTCTACCCTAATACCTTAAAACAGCTCCTGTCCTGGGTCAAAGTGTCAAAAGGATAGTAGAGAAAGAGGGGAATGGAGGAGAGGGACCTGAGCAATGTCCCTCTAAGCTGCGCGGGTATGCGGCCGTGCACCTCCTCCAAGACTGCCACACAAAAGAAATGTCAGGACACACAGAGACGCAAGAGATGGAACTTTACTGAGTTCGCCCTATTACTTTGCACTATACAAATAAACACTTTTTCTGCGATCGAATGAACATTATATCAGGCTCTTTTCAATGCAACAAACCAAAACAAATCTAACTTTGCAAGATTGAGTCTGTGATTTTGTTGTAGGCAGAGCCAGAGAGCAATGGAGTAGAATTCTATTGGTCAGGGTAGCCCATGAGCCCCGAGTGAATGCGCTTTTCAGATCAGTCCAGATCAGCATGTGCACAGTTGTTGATATTCTTTGCTAGTTAGCAAGTTATTAGCCCTGTTATATATAAGTATAGGTCAACAATAGGGAGTTACTGCTTCCTACAGGAGCACAAAATGTGTAGACCACATTTATTTGAAAAGCCAATCAGGTAAAAAGCTTATGTTAAGAGGTAGTGTTGTATTTTGAGACAGGCTTGAATATGCAAAGAAGCCAACAGGCAGAGGGGTAGCCAACCTTGTCTAATTCTCAATATGGTAATAATAATTACTTTTATTTAGTAAAGTGGTTTCTTGCATCATAAAACAAAGTACAGTGCAATGTACAGTCTAGGCCAATGATGTTACAGACAGAAGTACAAAATATGTTTTTTTTATGTCAAGCTCAGCATAATGTAAAAAACGTTCTAAAAGTCTCATGCAATGTGGGCCTCCATTGAACACCACATACTGTGGGCTATAGCATAGAAATCAAAAGCTATACTATATATACAAAAGTATGTGGACACCCCTTCAAATTCGTGGATTTGCCTATTTCAGCCACAAATGTTGCTGACAAAAATGTAGCCATGCAATCTCCATAGACAAACACTGACAGTAGAATGGCCTTACTGAAGAGCTCAGTGACTTTCAACGTGGCACCGTCATAGGATGCCACCTTTCCAACAAGTCAGTTTGTGAACTTTCTGCCCTGCCAGAGTTGCCGGTCAACTGTAAGTGCTGTTATTGTGAAGTGTAAACGAGACCGCCGAGTGCTGAAGCACATAGCACGTAAAAATCGTCTGTTCCCTGTTGCAACACTCACTACCGAGTTCCACACTGCCTCTGGAAGAAACATCAGCACAAGAACTGTCAGCACAAGAACTGTTCGTCGGGAGCTTCATGAAATGGGTTTCCATGGCCAAGCAGCTGCACACAAGCCTAAGATCACCATGTGCAATGAACCCTGACCTCAACCTCACTGAACACCTTTGGGATGAATTGGAACGCCGACTGCAAACCAGGCCTAATCGCCCAACATCAGTGCCCAACCTCACAAATGCTTTTTTGGCTGAATGGAAGCAAGTCCCCACAGCAATGTTCCAACATCTAGTGGAAAGCCTTCCCAGAAGAGTGGAGGCTGTTATAGCAGCAAAGGGGGGACCAACTCCATGTTAATGCCCATGAATTTGGAATGAGATGTTCACAGGTGTCAACATACTTTTGATCATGTAGTGTATTTCAATGTGAAAATGTTATGGGATTTGCTCCATTGGTTTTGTTGGTAGGCCTGCATTATGCTCAAATAGCCACAATAGCCTATTAGCTTCTGTCTGAAACTGTAAGGGTATTCTCACAAATTTCAAAATTCCACTCAGTTTGCTCAGTGCTGCAAAATATTAGAGGGAACATTGAACATAAGGGATTAAAAGTGCAACATGGCCTGTTTTCTAACAGAGCAGGGCACTGACTGAGACAGATGGTGTGATGCTGTGGTCTGGAGGTTCCCTCTAACTCCCTCTGATCCCACAGATACATGTCCTTATCCTGGCTAACTCTGTTACAAGCAGCAGGCTTACACGTCTCACCTCATAAGGGGGCCCCCTCCCTCGCAGGATCTGTCTCCTTCACTCTCTATCTCACCTCCCATGCACCCAGTAAAGCCCGCCGTGCCCCTATTCTTCTGCTTTAGACATGAAAATGACTGATTTTATCCATCCCTCTCCTACTATATATCCTGTGCCTATAACAATATTAAATACAACAATATTAAATAAAACATTACTGTAAAAACACACAAGAAACACAAGTAACCGTCAGGTAAAGAGTCAGATGATGTTCTACTACAAATAATTCATGGTTTCACCCTTTAGTTTTTGCAATTTGTTCTCTTCTTATATTTATTTATTTCCCCAAATCGATCTCCATTATTCACTGTTGCAACAGTTGTTTATCGTTTATCTCCCTCCCTCCACCCACCCACCCTCCCTCTCTCCACCACTCCCTCCACCCTCCTTCCTCCCCCCCTCCCTCCATCCCCTGTGTGTCTGTGTCTGTCAATCTCCTTATTATTGTAAAAGGGATCTAATCCACCACTTCAACTGTTAAACCCTACTGTATCTAGCCCATTTAAGTCTCCCTCCTTCACTCCCCCACCCCTCCCTCCCCTTTCCTCACAGACATGGTGCATGTTTTGATATCATCTCTCAAAAACAGTCATTGTTTGGCATGAATTTATAAAACTACTATAGTGCAATATTACTTGTAGATTCCACATTTGATTAATCTATTTCACCCCACTTCATGAGCTTGAGAGTTACCAATGAAAAAAAAACTAGTACAAGTTCTAGTACTAGTACTATAACTGAGCTGTCTGGCATTGGTTTGTATAGTATGTATATTGTTTGTCTTTGTGTGTGTCTGTGTATGTGTCCACTTGTTGAGTATTGTTGTGAGTGGGATTATCAGGCTAGTCAAGGGATTAGAGAGCTGATTCTGCTTCTGTAACTGGTGTCAGATTAACAGATACCCGCACTTTAATAAACCATCTGTAATGTAGACAAAAGCTGTCAATAGTCCCCCCCCCCCTCTCCCCCCAGAAGTGTCTACACCCCACACAGATCAATGGTACTAAGTTATTTACCACATTCCAATGTTAATCACGATCACGGTACGTTTTAATACGTGTTTCTATTAGATGTGTAGGCTCTTAACTTCACTCATTCTAAAACTTCCCTACAATTATTTCCCAAATATCCGTACCTGTTCCATGTCGGGTATTCCTCACAGACTGTGCTATTATGTGCTGCAACTCACCTTGGCCACTTTTTGCCAGGGCAACAACTCTTCATTTTAATTTGGATACTTGCATATAACAGCTGTACCACTAAATCACCATTAGTTCCACCTGAATAGATGAATGACTAAAAAAACAGACACAAAAAGAAAAGACAGACAGACAGACAGACAGACAGACAGACAGACAGACAGACAGACAGACAGACAGACAGACAGACAGACAGACAGACAGACAGACAGACAGACAGACAGACAGACAGACAGACAGACAGACAGACAGACAGACAGACAGACAGACAGACAGACAGACAGACAGACAGACAGACAGACAGACAGACAGACAGACAGACAGACAGACAGACAGACAGACAGACAGACAGACAGACAGACAGACAGACAGACAGACAGACAGACAGACAGACAGACAGACAGACAGACAGACAGACAGACAGACAGACAGACAGACAGACAGACAGACAGACAGACAGACAGACAGACAGACAGACAGACAGACAGACAGACAGAGACGAGGAGGAAGAAAAGGATGAAGGGATTAAGGTGGTCGATAAATTGGATCCTGTCCCAGACTGAGAGATGACACTAAATCTGTTAATTCTCTCCCCTCACTATTCCTACTCCCTCCCTCTATCTCTCCACCCTTCCCTTCATCATTTATATTTCCCTCCCATCACTCTTCCACTAGTCTATATTCATGCTACTCTGTAGAGCCTTTCAACACTCAAAATCAAATTTAATACATACATTATTGTCTTGTAATGCAATGCTAGGGAGATAGTTTTGTTAATTCTGTATAGCTATATTTCAATCTCTAAAATACCTTTAAGACAATCACATAATACTCTACAACACTCAACGCACAGTTTTGACAAATCGATTGAGAAAAAGTTTTAAAAGATAGCAAAGGTCATTTTAAATGCTTGGCACTACATGTGGGGTTGAAGGTAATACTGTATATACACAGAGGGACAGGAACTCAATAGTAATTGCAGAGAATTGTAAAAGCAGTATTTAAAGCCTGATAATGATTGTGGTTACCGGTAGTCTTTTCAGCTGAGAAGGCATCAGCTCTGTGTGGAGTGAGTCAACACATGTGTGACCTGTCAGACTCCGACACAGCGGGGGCATACAGCGGGGGCACACAGCGGGGGCACACAGCGGGGGCACACAGGGGGGCATACAGCGGGGGCATACAGCGGGGGCACACAGCGGGGGCACACAGCGGGGGCATACAGCGGGGGCACACAGCGGGGGCATACAGCGGGGGCATACAGCGGGGGCATACAGCGGGGGCACACAGCGGGGGCACACAGCGGGGGCACGGGCGGCACTCAGACACACACTATAATGTCTACTGTAAATTATTGATCACAATTAATCACACACATCAGTCACAGGCTGCCATTTCTCTTTACTATGGGTGTATAGAGCCCTATTATGAAAAAAACAACATTGGTACAAAGTGTAATTTGCTAGAAGCCGGGTGATGGTACACAACTGGGCATGAGGAGGTGATTTTTTCAGTTTCAGGTGGAGCATCTAACAATTGTGCTCATTAAACATAATTAATACATGATAGAATTGGGGAGGGTTTTTCAAACCCAAGTCTTCTCTGCAATTGTTTGGATGTAATACCCAGCTACACTACCACCAAACACAAGGAATCCCTGAGGCCCTCTTGGAGTAACAACACAGTGGAAGTTACAGTAAGCCGTGGGTAGATCTAAAAGAGGCTGCTGTTTGGGCTCTGATGTAGCCCTAAAGGCAGTCATGCCTGTCATTAGTGTGACAGTTCCCATGACAACGGGGTGAACAGCTCACTCCTGACCTTTAGCAGACATGGTTATAATTACATTAAACTGCATCTCTCATATAATCCCAGAGCTTTCATAAACTGTTAGCCAGGGAACCAGTTTAAACCTTTTCATTGACATGTTTCTTATTATTATTGACTAACACTTAGCGGTGACAGACACTACACTGTCAGAAATTATTAATGAGGAACTTGAACCTGAACTAGGTTGCCTTTTTGTTCAAACCCAAAGCTCTTTAATAACAAGCCAAGTGCCAACACTGCAAAAAGTGAAATCTAAGCATACCTAAATATCTTATATTGAGTGATAATAAATAAATAAAAATTATACTTTTTTTACCACATAAATTTTCTAACGTCTTTGCCAGATCATTTAGCTTATTTTAACCTTTAAAAAATATCCATACAAGTGAATTGGCACAGATTATAAAAATAAATGAAGTGTCTCAACAGCACTGAGTTCATCTTCAGAGTCAGATAATTGAATACCATCTTTCTATGGGCTGTCAAACCAACTCCAAAGTGGAGCACAAAAACAGAAGTTACTTATGAAACCAACTCAGAAAGACTGTGTCATACTGAGTGCGTGGAATTTCAGAAAACAACACCCACCACCACGGTGCTCATTTGCTCATTAGACAGGATTGTGAGCGGGCGTTTTCTGAGCTAAACTGACCAAGACGCACCTCCAACAACACATAAAACCTCACATAATTCTGCCCTCCCCCCCAAATAAAACCAAATACTTCTGCATTTCCCGCTGTGTAAACACATTGCAAATGGGCTCGCGATAACTCCCGATAAAGTTAGGTAACTGATATTCAGAGCGTAAATTGCCAAATTGATTAGTCACTGGAATCAGGACTAATAAAGTCAGTGTAATGGCCTGTTTTACAAACGGTGAGCCTACAACAGCGATTGGCATTCATACATTTCCATTGCGGGTCTACATGGTAGGCTACACCCCAGAAAGCACGAGCCGACGTCTTTTGGACATCGTTTTTCGGTGTTTTACAAATGGAACACTTACCACATAGATGAGCATTCATAAAATGTAATTTCAGGCAACACCTCAGTAAGCACTGACCAAAGCCGAAGCCTTTTGGACGTCTTTTTTTGGTGTAGTTCCAGACTGGCCTTGATTTCCACATGCACAGACATGGTTTTTTGTCCAGTCCAGACGAAATTGAACCAATTATAAAGGTTACACTTTAAAACATCTTTAAATGACTTTTTTTCAACTTTCATTCAGAACCAAAAATGTGCCTGATTTCAACATCTGGGAAACTACATATTTTCAACGTCTGTAAAATATGTATTTTGAAAATCCAGATAATGAGTGTTTCCAACTTTAATTCAGAGCCGAAAATGAACTTGATTTAAACTTCTGGAAAATATGTATTTTCCAACGTTATTCTGCTAACTGGGACTGTTCTAGTTTTGCAGGGGGTGCATTTTTTGGTTTCGCCTATGGCGGCAGAACGACAAGGACCTGCCCTGCCCACCACAATATATGATTTGATGGTATACTCCTAGAACTATGGGAGAGCCTGAACCATTTAGAACATTCTAGCCCTACCTAGTCTCTTTTTTGTCTATGGTTGTGTGTGTACAGTAGAGGTACAGATAAAATGTACTGTATGTACCGTATATTATTCCCCTGCATATGTCAGTGTTTCTGAATACATATCTCTGTATTGGTGTCTAACTTCTACAACATTCTTTGTGTTGTCTGGGTTTCTCATGAACTTGGTGTAGTATACAGTACAGTATCCATTACCCCAATGTGTCTGTGGGTCTGTCCCTTTGTCTATCCTGTTTTGTCACACAGATCCCTCCTCAAGCTATACAGTACAGGGGCTAAAATGGATGAAAGATGTTTAGATGCTGCACAGTGTGCACATTGCTCTGCTTTCATCCCTTTCATTTCCATGCTTCTCCCTTTGCTCTACCTACACATGCTCTCTCCCTTTCCCAGTACTCTGTATGATATGTGATTATGTTGCTTGGTAAAGGTCAAATAATAATTCTGGGTAGGATTGATACAGGCTTCTCCTGTTATGGATGATGTGTCTTCCCAACAACTGGAAGAGGGAAGTACAAACACACAACAGATACTCTCGAATAGATACTTCGTCATCCTGACTCAACATGATCAAGTTATTGTTGGTACCAAACCTGTCCTGATAACCTGCCTTACCGTGGCTGTATTTAATTTGGAACTACAACATGTTTTTGGTATAAGTTGTTAGTAATAAAAATGAAGGTAAATGTAGCGTAATACAATACTTCCCTTCGTATTGAGAGATGGTTGAACAGTGAGCCCAGACAGTCAAATTAAGTCAATATGTCCAAGACAGGATATTAAAGTAAGTGTTCATGTCTCTAATCACGATGATTAACTGCCAAGTGCATGAAAGCCAATGATAAAGGAGATCAATATAAGATCCAGTGTCTTTTCTCAGTCGGCTCCCCGCCCACCCATTCATTCCAACCTCAATATAAGAAGTTAGGCAGGGTGGGAGAATTATGAGAAGCATCTTTTCAAGTTTTAGTTACATTTTATAGAAGCAGCGTATTAATTTCCATATGCATAGCTCGTTAGTATGTCTCCTGGCATCACAGCGTACTTAGCACACCAGCCCGCCAAAGCCAATATTTGACTCGTTCCACCATCTTTAGAAATAAGGCCATGACATAGTTGCTAATGGCAACCAGCAGCTCATGTGTTTGGTATTCAATAGGCTGCGTTTACACAGGCAGCTCAATTCAGAATTTTTTTCCACTTATTGGCCTTTTGACCAATCACATCAGATCGTTTCACATCCGATCTTTTTCAGAGCCGTTCCGATTGGTCAAAAGACCAACTAGTGAAAAAAAAGATCAGAATTGGGCTGCCTGTGTGGACTCAGCCTATGAGTCTTTCTGGCACGGAGTGGTCCTCCTCTCATTTGTTGGGGTTGGTCGCCACCTGCTGTCAGAGAGAATTACAGGAGACCTACTGTTGATGCCACTCTGCTGGTTGAGATAATATAACCCAGTGTGGTATTACTGTGGTTAAGGCATAATGAATGCAGCTTGGAAGGCAGAAATCATTTACCTGTTCATTATCCTATTACGAACCAAACCATAAAAAATATAACATTTTCAATGTGTCTTCCAGTACAGCATTTTTATTCATTCATACAGTATACTCATACATAATCTTTCAATTGAATTGTTCTATAAAATATATTACCTTTCAGTCCATGACAGCAGAACTAGATAGAAATAATCAAGTTCCATTTAATAATAAGCAACAACTAATTTTTAAGTTTCAAACATGGCAATCAATGTTCACAGCAGTCAAAATGCATAACATTTGAATAAAGTAAAATTCCTTTCTTTAGTCCAGCTTAGCCACATATATATGAATAATACTAAATAAAGTGCAACTCTGAATGATGAGAATAACAACGTTCCAATGTTTGGCCCCTTGGCAATGTAGCATTACAGTGTTTTGGCAATTCTGTAAGTGCAGACAACAGTGAATTTGATGTTCAAAAGTAGAAACTACCATTTTGAATAGCTGCAAAACAGTTCAGCAGGTTTTCATTGAGATGTCAGGAAAACAGACAGTGAAGGCAAGGTACAGACAGAGACAGACTAGTAATAGGCCGTGTGTGTTCCAATAATAATGCAGTAGGTAAGTGATGGTTGGCGATGTCCTTATCATTTAGCACTCTCAGCCATTTATCTTCCCCTCCCCCTCTATCTGGGTCCCCTCTCTCTCTAGAGTCTAGATTTTCCTTCCTATCTCCCTCCTCTTCACATTGGACAAAATGCTGCCCAGTTGTCACGACAACCCTCTGGCTGGTCAGTCTGAAGCAGCTGAATTCCATCGCCATCACAACAGCTTGCTGTTACCAGACGCTAAGTTGACACTGTCTGGAATAGAACCGAACGAGAGACATGCCTGATTAATCTCATAAAACACGATTTGTTAAGATAATTAACAACAACGAAGTCATGTTTGAATTCTATTCCGACCGAAGGTGATTGAAAGCGTTGCTTAGTTTTAGTCTGAAACAAAAACGCATGCACACACACACACGCACACAGAAACTTAGCTGTATCCCAAGAAATGTAGCTGTTTTTATGCATAATGTATGAGAGGAAACACATACTCACATTTACTCACACACACATACAGAGACAAAAGACAGATACCAGGATAGTCCAAGGATTTGTTTCTGTTCTGGGGTAGTCTAGGCTTTTTCACAGGAGGTTTGCGATTTGAGGGCTTCTCAAGATTATTAGGGCTATCCCTGTCAGTGCCTGGGGTAAATTAAAACAGGAAATACAAGGTAACAGTCATTCAGGGTGTGATCATGAGACACATTAATTCACACACACACACACACACACACACACACACACACACACACACACACACACACACACACACACACACACACACACACACACACACACACACACACACACACACACACACAGACAGATAGATAGACAGGTGTACCTGTGTCACAAGACATAGCCTTTCTGTTTCTCTGGGGTTTCACGGGGGCTTGAGGCCTCACTGCTTCCTCACCTGCACACCATAGACCACAGTCAATTGTACACTGTCATACTCTTGACTATAATGACAAAATTATATTGGCATAATTTGTTAATACCTTGGCTGACAGCCCTGTAAGCCAATCCCAGCAATGGCTTTCTGAATGCAGATGGTGCAGGAGGCGGGATCGGCCTTTCATTGGCATACTCGTTTGGAGAAGACACATAGGATGATGTCTTTGGCTGAAAATAAATGGGGCACAAAATCAATAAAATTATAAATTAATATCTAAACATAACCACACACATATCCACCAGTATACTAATGTATTCACATAAACAAGACAGCCAGAATAATATGAAAAGACAGACACCTTTTCAGGAATTGGAGGAGGCTGTCCCTCTGAATCTCTGTCTCTCTCTCTCTCTTTCCTTTCCATTCTTCCACCATCCCTCTCTCTGCCTGCTTCCTCCTCTGCACCAGAAGATAAAGATGGAGAAACAATATCACACTCTATTATATTATAAATAATGAAACAGATGCATTAATTAAATCAACGTGTGTAAGAGAAGGGTGCAGTACCAAAGCTCTCCTGTAGATGTCTCTGTCTCAGTTTGGACAGATTGGGTTTGCTGCTCTGGGAAGGAGGGTCTGGTTTAGATGCACTTGTAGAAACCCGTCCAGGAGGAACCCCTCCTCCATCCCGCCACCCTTCCACCTGTCCTACAGCAGTGTCTGAGCGCAGGTGTCTGTCCGTCTGTGTGTCAGAGTACTTCTGCCTGTCCATGTTTTTCTGAGAGTCACTTTCACTTTTAGGTGATGGAGTCCTGTCTGATGGGTAAGGGGGCAGAGGTCTCTGAGCCAGATGTCGTCCCTGGTCTTGTCTGTCAGTCTGTCTGCCTGACTGCCTGCTGTCTATCCACTGTCTGTCTATCTGTATGTCTTTTGGTCGACCCTCTGCCCACGTTCTGTCTGTCTGTTGTCTGCTCACTGTCCACTGTCTATCTTGATCAAACTGTCTGTCAACTGTCCACTGTCTTTCCATGTGTCTATCTGCATGCCTGCTCTCCGTCCAATATCTATCTGCCGTTCTTCCCTCTGTCCATGTTTTGTCTGACGGTTTGTCCTCTGGCCAGTGCTGTTCAGCCTGTCTGTCAGCCGGTCTTATTAACGTCCTCTCTCCGACTGTGTGATTCCCCTCTGTCCACTGTCTGTCCACCCATCTGTCCTCAGTCCACTGTCTGTCCACCTGTCTGTCTATATCTGCAGGTTGCTCGTGCTCTGTTTCTAGCTCTGATTGCTGTAAAAAAAAAAACACACAGAAGAAAGATGGGAAGAGATATTATAATCATGAATTCATCAACCAGTACGAGTTCAAGTTTTAATGTCACATGAACAAGTACAGTGAAATGCCTTTCTTGCAAACACAAAACCCAACAATGCAATAATCAATAAGACTGTAACAATGAGAAAAAAAAACACGAAAAATAAGAATAGGAAATACACAATAAAATAAGTATGTAAGTAAGCAAGCATACATGTGCAGGGATACTGGAGTGATGGAAGTAGATATGTATGGGGGGGGTGGGGGGTAAGGTGATCAGGCAACAGGATATAATATAAACAGAGTAGCAGCAGCTTATATGTGAGTGTGTGTGCGGGTGTGTAGAGTCAGTATAAATGTATGTGCATATTATGTGAGAGAGCAAACAATGGAGTGAGTATGTGTTGGATTGACAGTGTATATGGGTGTGTAGGGCCCTGTGAGTGTGTGTTGGATGACAGTGTATATGGGTGTGTAGGGCCCTGTGAGTATGTGTTGGATTGACAGTGTATATGGGTGTGTAGGGCCCTGTGAGTGTGTGTTGGATGACAGTGTATATGGGTGTGTAGGGCCCTGTGAGTGTGTGTTGGATTGACAGTGTATATGGGTGTGTAGGGCCCTGTGAGTGTGTGTTGGATGACAGTGTATATGGGTGTATAGGGCCCTGTGAGTGTGTGTTGGATTGACAGTATATATGGGTGTGTAGGGCCCTGTGAGTGTGTGTTGGATTGACAGTGTATATGGGTGTGTAGGGCCCTGTGAGTGTGTGTTGGATGACAGTGTATATGGGTGTGTAGGGCCCTGTGAGTGCGTGTTGGATTGACAGTGTATATGGGTGTGTAGGGCCCTGTGAGTGTGTGTTGGATGACAGTGTATATGGGTGTGTAGGGCCCTGTGAGTGTGTGTTGGATGACAGTGTATATGGGTGTGTAGGGCCCTGTGAGTGTGTGTTGGATTGACAGTGTATATGGGTGTGTAGGGCCCTGTGAGTGTGTGTTGGATTGACAGTGTATATGGGTGTGTAGGGCCCTGTGAGTGTGTGTTGGATTGACAGTGTATATGGGTGTGTAGGGCCCTGTGAGTGTGTGTTGGATGACAGTGTATATAGGGGTGTAGGGCCCTGTGAGTGTGTGTTGGATGACAGTGTATATAGGGGTGTAGGGCCCTGTGAGTGTGCATAGAGGCAGTGCAAAAATGTAAATAGAAAGTCAATAAAGATACAAGGTTAATTCAGATAGTCAGTGTAGCTATTTTGTTATCTATTTATCAGTCATAGAAGCTGTTCAAGAGCCTGTTGGTGTCAGACCTGATGCACCGGTACCTCTTGCCGTGCAGGAGCAGATAAAATAGGGGGAGTGTTTTGTACCACAAGTGATACAGCATATACTGTACCTGGCTGAGTGAGTAGAAGGGGTGTCTGCTACCTGGCATGCCAGGCTGTGGTGGTATGCTCTGCACTGGCTGCAGGCTCAGGCCCACTGGCTCCTCCAATCTCTGGTCCTCTACATCACCCCCCTCACCAGGAGAGCCTGCCCTGGCAGCAGAAAGAGGGGGCTGCAGGCTCAGGCCCACTGGCTCCTCCAATCTCTGGTCCTCTACATCACCCCCCTCACCAGGAGAGCCTGCCATGGCAGCAGAAAGAGGGGGCTGCAGGCTCAGGCCCACTGGCTCCTCCAATCTCTGGTCCTCCACATCACCCCCCTCACCAGGAGAGCCTGCCCTGGCAGCAGAAGGAGGGGGCTGCAGCAGCATGTAGACATTCTCAGTGGCTGTCCTGAGAGAGAGAGAGAGAGAGAAAGAAAGAGAGAAAAAAAGAGAGAGAGAGAGAGAGAGAGAGAGAGAGAGAGAGAGAGAGAGAGAGAGAGAGAGAGAGAGAGAGAGAGAGAGAGAGAGAGAAAAGAGAGAAGAGAGAAAGAAAGAGAGAAAGAAAGAAAGAAAGAAAGAAAGAAAGAAAGAAAGAAAGAAAGAAAGAAAGAAAGAAAGAAAGAAAGAAAGAAAGAAAGAGAAAGAAAGAGAGAGAGAGAGAGAGAGAGGACAGTCAGATAAACAATGGCAGAGTCAACCAAGAATTTGCTCTGTGGCCCCTGGATTGTATTTGATTTAGTGTGGACAACAAATGGGCCACTTTTTTCTTTCTAGCCCAGCAGGCTGTTATAATAATGTTATAATATTATAATATTGGCAGTGGTGGAAAAAGTACCTAATTTTCATACTTGAGTAAAAGCAAAGATACCTTAATAGAAAATTAAAGTATAGTAAAAGTCACCCACAGTAAAATCCCACTTGAGTAAAAGTAAAAAAGTATTTGGTTTTAAATATACTTAAGTATCAAATGTAAATGTAATTGCTAAAATATACTTAAGTATCAAAAGTAAAAGTATAAATCATTTCAAATTCCTTATATTAAGCAAACCAGACATCACAATTGTCTTGTGATGGCAATGCAGTATATATATATATACACAGCATACATACATACATACATACATACATACATACATACATACATACATACATACATACATACATACATACATACATACACATACATACATACATACATACATACACATACACACACACACACACACACACACACACACACACACACACACACACACACACACACACACACACACACACACACACACACACACACACACACACACACATACATACATACATACATACATACATACATACATACATACATACATACATACATACATACATATATACATACATACACACATATATACATACATACACACATATATACATACATACACACATATATACATACATACATATATATTGCATCGCCATCACCATTCTGTTGCATCTCATAATCTGAGGGGGGCAACAGCTGTCATCTTCATCTGTGTACACACACTGGTGTCATCTGCTGTCCTTACGGGGGTGAAATCATGTGATTTTCAACATGTAAAATCATGTGTTTTTTCTGTAAGGGTGTGCTCTCCGGCAGCATGCCCATTCCTTATGTCAACACAGAGCTGCATCCCAGCACTGATTTAGACTAGTAGCACACAAGGCCCACAGAGCATGCACGTAATGCCCATCATTCTAACAGATGGACAGAGAGAGAAAGAGAGAGTGAAAGAGCGATACATTCATAAAGTGGTGGGTGACATGTAATAAAGTGACTGAAGATGATGCAACACTGAAATATACAGTTGAAGTTGGAAGTTTACATACACCTTAACCAACTACATTTAAACTCAGTTTTTCACAATTCCTGACATTTAATCATGTGAATAATTCCCTGTCTTAGGTCAGTTAGGATTACCACTTTATTTTAAGAATGTGAAATGTCAGAATAATTAGTAGAGAGAATGATTTATTTCAGCTTTTATTTCTTTAATCACATTCCCAGTGGGTCAGAAGTTTACATACACTCAATTCGTATTTGGTAGCATTGCCTTTAAATTGTTTAACTTGGGTGAAACGTTTCTGGTAGCCTTCCACAAGCTTAGAATAAATTGGGTGAATTTTGGCCCATTCCTCCTGACAGAGCTGCTGTAACTGAGTCAGGTTTGTAGGCCTCCTTGCTCGCACATACTTTTTCAGTTCTGCCCACATATTTTCTATAGGATTGAGATCAGGGCTTTGTGATGGCCACTGCAATACCTTGACTTTGTTGTCCCTAAGCCATTTTGCCACAACTTTTGAAGTATGCTTGGGGTCATTGTCCATTTGGAACACCCATTTGCTCAAAGCTTTAACTTCCCGACTGATACCTTGAGATGTTGCTTCAATAGATCCACATAATTTTCCTCCCTCATGATGTCATCTATTTTGTGACGTGCACCAGTCCCTCCTGCAGCAAAGAACCCCCACAACATAATGCTGCCATCCCGTGCTTCACGGTTGGGATGTTGTTCTTCGGCTTGCAAGCCTCCCCCTTTTTCCTCCAAACATAATGAGGGTTATTATGGCCAAACAGTTCCATTTTTGTTTCATCAGACCAGAGGACATTTCCATCTCCAAAAAGTACCATCTTTGCCCCCATGTGCAGTTGCAAACCGTAGTTTGCCTTTTTTATGGCGGTTTTGGAGCAGTGGCTTCTTCCTTGCTGAGCGGCCTTTCAGGTTATGTCGATATAGGACTCGTTTTACTGTGGATATAGATACTTTTGTACCCGTTTCCTCCAGCATCTTTACAAGGTCCTTTGCTGTTGTTCTGGGATTGATTTGCACTTTTTGCACCAAACTACATTCATCTCTAAGAGACAGAACACTCCTCCTTCCTGAGCGGTATGACGGCTGCGCGGTCCCATGGTGTTCATACTTGATTATTATTGTTTGTACAGATGAACGTGGTACCTTCAGGCGTTTGGAAATTTCTCCCAAGGATGAACCAAACTTTTGGAGCTCTAAAAAATGTTTTCTGAGGTCTTGGCTGATTTCTTTTGATTTTCCCATGATGTCAAGCAAGGAGGCACTGGGTTTGAAGGTAGGCCTTGAAATACATCCACAGGTACACCTCCAATTGACTCAAATTATGTCAATTAGCCTATCAGGAGCTTCTAAAGCCATGACATCCTTTTCTGGAATTTTCCAAGCTGTTTAAAGGCACAGTCAACTTTGTGTATGTAAACTTCTGACCCACTGGAATTGCGATACAGTGAATTATAAGTGAGATAATCTTTCTGTAAACAATTGTTGGTTAAATTACTTGTGTCATGCAAAGTAGATGTCCTAACTGACTTGCCAAAACTATAGTTTGTTAACAAGAAATTTGTGGAGTGGTTGAAAAATGAGTTTTAATGACTCCAACCTAAGTGTAAATAAACTTCAGACTTCAACTGTATATCATACTGTGCAGATTGCAGCTGCATATATCATACTACATGGGAGAGTGTGTATGCATGATAATGAGGATTCACAAACCCTGTGGGTGCCATGGCGACAGTGCGACACTCTTCCCCACATCCGTCTCCGCCAGAATCTGGCCCCTGATTGGAGAGCGTTGAGTTGCGGTTCCTACGGAAACCAAAGATGGCCAGCATATTGCGTCTCTTCTTTCGTCTGAGAGAGTGGGCTTTATGAAGAGAGGACAACTGACTGATGTAGGGAAAGAGAGATGGCGAGGGTAAAGAGAGATGACGAGGGTAAAGAGGGATGGCGAGGGTAAAGAGGGATGGCGAGGGTAAAGACGGATGGCGAGGGTAAAGAGAGATGGCGAGGGTAAAGAGAGATGGCGAGGGTAAAGAGAGATGGCGAGGGTAAAGACAAAAAGCAGATGTTATGAGAGACAAACTGACCATAGCTATGCTGTAAAAATACAGTATGTCTATATTTTTTAAGACAAATATTTCTGTTCAGTTTGTCCCTAGTCAGCACCTGCACTTTTTATTATTCTCTCTATCATCAGACCCCCCCCCCCCAAACACTCTTAGAAAAAAGGTGCCGTCTAGAATCTAATCTTCTTCAGCTGTCCCCATAGGATAAACATTTGAAGAAGCCTTTTTGGTTCCAGGTAGAAACCTTTTTGGATTCCATGTAGAGCCCTTTCTATATATGGTTCAACATGAAACCCAAAAGGGTTCTGCCTGGAACCAAAAAAAGGTTGATCCTATGGGGACAACCGAAAAAGAGCGCATGTTTCTCTGGGCTGCTGCCTCACTGAAACTTAATAACACTTCCCAGCAGCAAGGGATGTTGCTAGGATACCACTCCTGGCACGCAATGCTTTATCCAGAGTGCATTATGTTAGAAATATGTTTAACAGTAAATGTAATAATACTAAAAGCATAAACTTAACAAGATGATCTGCTGTGGGTGTACTTTAGCATGGACCAGCATTACTCTGCCAGCCTGTGACAGGCAGAGAGGATACTCTCAAACTATTACTAAAGGCAGAGCTCACCTACTGTAAAGTCCTTCTCCTGAAAGTAGTCAATGGACTGATGGAAAGTAGAGCCTAAGCTAAATTACTTAGGTTGTAGTTTCTTTGGGGGATTCATGTCATTTAGATCATGCGTATGGTGTGCTGCTATTCACTTCAACTGCCTTTTGGCCATTAGGAGAGAGAAAAAGAGAGAGAGAGAAAGAGAGAGAGAAAGAAAGAGAGCGAGAAAGAGAAAGAGAGAAAGTGTCATGTTTTGTCATTAATTATCATGTCTTGTCCCTGTGCTTCCCCTTCTATTCGTTTCCCTCTGCTGGTCTTATTAGGTTCTTTCCCTCTTTCTATCCCTCTCTCTCCCCCTCCCTCTCTCACTCTCTCGCTCTCTCTTCTCTCTATCGTTCCGTTCCTGCTCCCAGCTGTTCCTATTCCCCTAATCAATCATTTAGTCTTCCCACACCTGTTCCCGATCCTTTTCCCTGATTAGAGTCCCTATTTCTCTCCTTGTTTTCCGTACCTGCCCTGTCGGATCCTTGTCTATATTCACCGTGCTGTGTCTATGTTTTGCCCTGTCGTGTCGTGTTTCCCTCAGATGCTGCGTGGTGAGCAGGTGTCTGAGTCTGCTAGGTTCAAGTGCCTTCCCGAGGCAACCTGCAGTTCTTGATCAAGTCTCCAGTCTGTTCTCGTCTTTACGAGTAGTATTATGCCTTTTGTTTTGTTAAGTATCTTACTGGATTAAAAACTCTGTTTTCGCCAAGTCGCTTTTGGGTCCTCATTCACCTGCATAACAGAAGGATCCGACCAAGGAATGGACCCAGCGACTACAGAGGCTCGTAACACTGCCGTCAAGATCCAAGGAGCCATGCTCGGCAGACACGAGCAGGAATTGTCTGCTGCTCGCCATGCCGTGGAGAACCTGGCCGCTCAGGTTTCCGACCTCTCTGGACAGTTCCAGAGTCTTCGTCTCGTGCCACCTGTTACTTCCTGGCCTGCCGAGCCTCCGGAACCTAGGGTTAATAACCCACCTTGCTACTCCGGGCAGCCCACGGAGTGCCGCTCCTTTCTCACCCAGTGTGATATTGTGTTCTCTCTCCAACCCAACACATACTCTAGCGAGAGAGCTCGGGTTGCTTACGTCATTTCACTCCTTACTGGCCGGGCCCGAGAGTGGGGCACAGCTATCTGGGAGGCAAGGGCTGATTGTTCTAACAATTACCAGAACTTTAAAGAGGAGATGATTCGGGTTTTTGACCGTTCAGTTTTTGGTGGGGAGGCTTCTAGGGCCCTGGCTTCCCTATGCCAAGGTGATCGATCCATAACGGATTACTCTATAGAGTTTCGTACTCTTGCTGCCTCTAGTGACTGGAACGAGCCGGCGCTGCTCGCTCGTTTTCTGGAGGGACTCCACACAGTGGTCAAAGATGAGATTCTCTCTCGGGAGGTTCCTTCCAGTGTGGACTCTTTGATTGCTCTCGCCATCCGCATAGAACGACGGGTAGATCTTTGTCACCAAGCTCGTGGAAGAGAGCTCGCGTCAACGGTGTTTCCCTGCTCCGCATCGCAACCATCTCCCTCCTCTGGCTCAGAGACTGAGCCCATGCAGCTGGGAGGTATTCGCATCTCGACCAAGGAGAGGGAACGGAGGATCACCAACCGCCTGTGCCTCTATTGCGGATTTGATGGACATTTTGTCAATTCATGTCCAGTAAGAGGCCAGAGCTCATCAGTAAGCGGAGGGCTACTGGTGAGCGCTACTACTCAGGTCTCTTCATCTAGATCCTGTACTACTATGTCGGTCCATCTACGCTGGACCGGTTCGGGTGCTACATGCAGTGCCTTGATTGACTCTGGGGCTGAGGGTTGTTTCATGGACGAAGCATGGGTTCGGAAACATAACATTCCTTTCAGACAGTTAGACAAGCCTACGCCCATGTTTGCCTTAGATGGTAGTCATCTTCCCAGTATCAGATTTGAGACACTACCTTTAACTCTCACAGTATCTGGTAACCACAGTGAGATTATTTCTTTTTTGATTTTTCGTTCACCTTTTACACCTGTTGTTTTGGGTCATCCCTGGCTAGTATGTCATAATCCTTCTATTAATTGGTCTTGTAATTCTATCCTATCCTGGAACGTATCTTGTCATGTGAAGTGTTTAATGTCTGCCATCCCTCCCATTTCTTCTGTCCCCACTTCTCAGGAGGAACCTGGCGATTTGACAGGAGTGCCGGAGGAATATCATGATCTGCGCACGGTCTTCAGTCGGTCCCGAGCCAACTCCCTTCCTCCTCACCGGTCGTATGATTGTAGTATTGATCTCCTTCCGGGGACCACTCCTCCTCGGGGTAGACTATACTCTCTGTCGGGTCCCGAACGTAAGGCTCTCGAGGATTATTTATCTGTGTCTCTTGACGCCGGTACCATAGTGCCTTCTTCCTCTCCGGCCGGGGCGGGGTTCTTTTTTGTTAAGAAGAAGGACGGTACTCTGCGCCCCTGCGTGGATTATCGAGGGCTGAATGACATAACGGTTAAGAATCGTTATCCGCTTCCCCTTATGTCATCAGCCTTCGAGATTCTGCAGGGAGCCAGGTGCTTTACTAAGTTGGACCTTCGTAACGCTTACCATCTCGTGCGCATCAGAGAGGGGGACGAGTGGAAAACGGCGTTTAACACTCCGTTAGGGCATTTTGAGTACCGGGTTCTGCCGTTTGGTCTCGCCAATGCGCCAGCTGTTTTTCAGGCATTAGTTAATGATGTTCTGAGAGACATGCTGAACATCTTTGTTTTTGTCTATCTTGACGATATCCTGATTTTTTCACCGTCACTCGAGATTCATGTTCAGCACGTTCGACGTGTTCTACAGCGCCTTTTAGAGAATTGTCTCTACGTAAAGGCTGAGAAGTGCTCTTTTCATGTCTCCTCCGTTACTTTTCTCGGTTCCGTTATTTCCGCTGAAGGCATTCAGATGGATTCCGCTAAGGTCCAAGCTGTCAGTGATTGGCCCGTTCCAAGGTCACGTGTCGAGTTGCAGCGCTTTTTAGGTTTCGCTAATTTCTATCGGCGTTTCATTCGTAATTTCGGTCAAGTTGCTGCCCCTCTCACAGCTCTTACTTCTGTCAAGACGTGTTTTAAGTGGTCCGGTTCCGCCCAGGGAGCTTTTGATCTTCTAAAAGAACGTTTTACGTCCGCTCCTATCCTCGTTACTCCTGACGTCACTAGACAATTCATTGTCGAGGTTGACGCTTCAGAGGTAGGCGTGGGAGCCATTCTTTCCCAGCGCTTCCAGTCTGACGATAAGGTTCATCCTTGCGCTTATTTTTCTCATCGCCTGTCGCCATCTGAGCGCAACTATGATGTGGGTAACCGTGAACTGCTCGCCATCCGCTTAGCCCTAGGCGAATGGCGACAGTGGTTGGAGGGGGCGACCGTTCCTTTTGTCGTTTGGACAGACCATAAGAACCTTGAGTACATCCGTTCTGCCAAACGACTTAATGCCCGTCAAGCTCGTTGGGCGTTGTTTTTGCTCGTTTCGAGTTTGTGATTTCTTACCGTCCGGGTAGCAAAAACACCAAGCCTGATGCCTTATCCCGTCTGTTTAGTTCTTCTGTGGCTTCTACTGATCCCGAGGGATTCTTCCTTATGGGCGTGTTGTCGGGTTAACAGTCTGGGAATTGAAAGACAGGTTAAGCAAGCACTCACGCACACTGCGTCGCCGCGCGCTTGTCCTAGTAACCTCCTTTTCGTTCCTGTTTCCACTCGTCTGGCTGTTCTTCAGTGGGCTCACTCTGCCAAGTTAGCTGGTCATCCCGGTGTTCGAGGCACTCTTGCGTCTATTCGCCAGCGCTTTTGGTGGCCGACTCAGGAGCGTGACACGCGCCGTTTCGTGGCTGCTTGTTCGGACTGCGCGCAGACTAAGTCGGGTAAACTCTCCTCCTGCCGGTCGTCTCAGACCGCTCCCCATTCCTTCTCGACCATGGTCTCACATCGCCCTAGACTTCATTACCGGTCTGCCTTTGTCTGCGGGGAAGACTGTGATTCTTACGGTTGTCGATAGGTTCTCTAAGGCGGCACATTTCATTCCCCTCGCTAAACTTCCTTCCGCTAAGGAGACGGCACAAATCATCATCGAGAATGTGTTCAGAATTCATGGCCTCCCGTTAGACGCCGTTTCAGACAGAGGTCCGCAATTCACGTCACAGTTTTGGAGGGAGTTCTGTCGTTTGATTGGTGCGTCCGTCAGTCTCTCTTCCGGGTTTCATCCCCAGTCTAACGGTCAAGCAGAGAGGGCCAATCAGACGATTGGTCGCATACTACGCAGCCTTTCTTTCAGAAACCCTGCGTCTTGGGCAGAACAGCTCCCCTGGGCAGAATACGCTCACAACTCGCTTCCTTCGTCTGCTACCGGGTTATCTCCGTTTCAGAGTAGTCTGGGTTACCAGCCTCCTCTGTTCTCATCCCAGCTTGCCGAGTCCAGCGTTCCCTCCGCTCAAGCGTTTGTCCAACGTTGTGAGCGCACCTGGAGGAGGGTGAGGTCTGCACTTTGCCGTTACAGGGCACAGACTGTGAGAGCCGCCAATAAACGCAGGATTAAGAGTCCAAGGTATTGTTGCGGCCAGAGAGTGTGGCTTTCCACTCGCAACCTTCCTCTTACGACAGCTTCTCGTAAGTTGACTCCGCGGTTCATTGGTCCGTTCCGTGTCTCCCAGGTCGTCAATCCTGTCGCTGTGCGACTGCTTCTTCCGCGACATCTTCGTCGCGTCCATCCTGTCTTCCATGTCTCCTGTGTCAAGCCCTTTCTTCGCACCCCCGTTCGTCTTCCCTCCCCCTCCCGTCCTTGTCGAGAGCGCACCTATTTACAAGGTACGTAAGATCATGGACATGCGTTCTCGGGGACGGGGTCACCAATACTTAGTGGATTGGGAGGGTTACGGTCCTGAGGAGAGGAGTTGGGTTCCGTCTCGGGACGTGCTGGACCGTTCGCTTATTGATGATTTCCTCCGTTGCCGCCAGGGTTCCTCCTCGAGTGCGCCAGGAGGCGCTCGGTGAGTGGGGGGTACTGTCATGTTTTGTCATTAATTATCATGTCTTGTCCCTGTGCTTCCCCTTCTATTCGTTTCCCTCTGCTGGTCTTATTAGGTTCTTTCCCTCTTTCTATCCCTCTCTCTCCCCCTCCCTCTCTCACTCTCTCGCTCTCTCTTCTCTCTATCGTTCCGTTCCTGCTCCCAGCTGTTCCTATTCCCCTAATCAATCATTTAGTCTTCCCACACCTGTTCCCGATCCTTTTCCCTGATTAGAGTCCCTATTTCTCTCCTTGTTTTCCGTACCTGCCCTGTCGGATCCTTGTCTATATTCACCGTGCTGTGTCTATGTTTTGCCCTGTCGTGTCGTGTTTCCCTCAGATGCTGCGTGGTGAGCAGGTGTCTGAGTCTGCTAGGTTCAAGTGCCTTCCCGAGGCAACCTGCAGTTCTTGATCAAGTCTCCAGTCTGTTCTCGTCTTTACGAGTAGTATTATGCCTTTTGTTTTGTTAAGTATCTTACTGGATTAAAAACTCTGTTTTCGCCAAGTCGCTTTTGGGTCCTCATTCACCTGCATAACAGAAAGAGAGAGAGAAAGAGAAAAAGAGAGAAAGAGAGAAAAAAAGAGAGAAAGAAAGAGAGCGAGAAAGAGAAAGAGAGAAAGAGAAAAAGAGAGAAAGAGAGAAAAAAAGAGAGAGAAAGAAAGAGAGCGAGAAAGAGAAAGAGAGAGAGAGAGAAAGAGAGAGAAAAAGAGAGAAAGAGAAAAAGAGAGAAAGAGAGAAAAAAAGAGAGGTGTGTAGGAGAAAGAGAGAGGAAGTGAGAGGGGGAGATCTACCTATCAGGGAGCACTCTCTTTGTGTAGAAATCTGGGAGTCCATGATCAATAGGGGTGACAGCTCCATTTTCAGTGCAATGCTGGGGACAGAGAAAAACACCCATATTTCAGATTGACCATACAGATAGATGTAGGGTCTTAATTTCACCAGTTTCTCACAGCAGACATTTTTTCTTGCAGCAACATGAAATGTGAATTATTAGGTGGATTATAATTAATGGACATTTTATTAGGGGTGATACATTTTTTTGTAGTTGAAAATCAAGTCTGAAATGTAAAAGTGGACATTCAACTTCAGAAGCCTTTTTAAACATCAAAGTACTTTTTGGGGGGGTTACGGTTTCATTTTTAAAATGTTCTGTTGGTAATAATACAAATGGATTATACTACATAGCTTTGGAGAGATGACTTAACCCAATTGGAGTAATTCACTTAGTATAGACAACCCTGGACACAATCCAAATCATCCTGAAACTAGAGCAGCAGGATGCCACTGCCAGAACCTGGGAGGCCCCAGTATTTGGGAATATACGGTGGGAATTAAGCAGGAGTCATAAATTAAATGACAACTTTTTGTATTATCATTATGTTAATTACATGAATAATTGCTCTCATGCAGGTATTCCCAAACTGGAGTACATTTTGTTGAACTTTTTCTTTCTTCACATTTTCAAACAGTCCATTTATATTTTCCATCGAGGCTAAACATTTGGGAGAGTGTTTTTTCTCTCGCCTGAGTAGCCTCGTTTCACTGCCAAAAATAAAATAAAACCATCTCGTGTTCAGCGAAATAACAACACAATGTCATATACAGGTAGCCTAGTCAAATAATTAACATCCAATCACATTAACCTTTACTCTCTCATGGGAATTCCACTAATTCCACTTATGTAGTCAAACTTATGTAGTCAAAAGTAGCTGCTGCTCATGTTGGTATATGTACTGATGGCGCAAAAGCCATGACAGGGAGACATAGTGGAGTGGTAACGTGCGTGCAAGCAGTTGCTCCCGACACCACATGGGTACACTGCAGAATCCACCGTGAGACTCTTGATGCCAAGGGAATGTCTGACAGCTTGAAAGACATTTTGGGCACTACAGTGAAAATGGTTAACTTTGTTAAAGCAAGGCCCCTGAACTCTCGTGTATTTTCTGCACTATGCAATGATATGGGCAGCGACCACGTAACACTTTTAAAACATACAGAACTGCGCTTGCTTATCAAGGGGCAAAGTATTGACAAGTTTTTTTCAAATTGAGACACGAGCTTAAAGTTTATTACTGACCATAATTTGCACTCGTCTGACCGCTTGCATGATGACGAGTTTCTCACACAACTGGCCTATCTGGGTGATGGTTTTTTTAATGATCTGAATCTAGAATTACAGGGACTCTACAACTATATTCAATGTGCGGGACAAAATTGAGGCTATGATTAAGAAGTTGGAGCTCTTCTCTGTCTGCATTAACAAGGATGGTCTTTCCATCATTGTATGATTTTTTGTGTGCAAATGAACTCAAGCTTACGGACAATGTCAAATGTGATATAGCGAAGCACCTGAGTGAGTTATTACACAGGTACTTCCCCAAAACGGATGACACAAACAACTGGATTCGTTATGCCTTTCATGCCCTGCCTCCAGTCCACTTACTGAACAAGAGCACCTCATCAAAATTGCAACAAGTGGTTATGTGAAAATGTCATTTAAAATCAGAAACACTGTCAGATTTGTGGATAGGGCTGCGCTCAGAGTATCCTGCCGTAGCAAATGGAGCTGTTAAGACACTGATGCCCTTTGCAACCACAAATCCATGTGAAAGTAGATTCTCGGCCCTCACTAGCATGAAAACTTAATAGAGGTACAGGCTGTGTGTGGAAAATTGTTTAAGACTGAGACTCTCTCCAATACAACCCACCATTGCAGAGTTATGTGTATCGTTTCAAGCACACCCTTCTCATTAACCTGTGGTGAGTTATTCACCATTTTCAATTAACAAATAAGGTTTTATATGTAAGATGGTTAAATAAAGATATAATGATAATGATAATTTTTTATATTATTATTTGTGCCCTGGCCCTATAAGAGCTCTTTGTCACTTCCCACGAGCCGGGTTGTGACAAAAACTCACACTCATTCTTATGTTTAATAGTGTGCTGACCCTGGTACGCAGCTGGAGGTTGGATGTTTGAAGGGGTACGGGACTATAAACAGTTTGGGAACCACTGCTCTAATTGAATAGAATATGTGCATGAGCACACACACACACACACACACACACACACACACACACACACACACACACACACACACACACACACACACACACACACACACACACACACACACACACACACACACACACACAGCACAGAGTTAGAAATCTGTATCAATCATATCTGGTTTATTTAATAAGAAAATGAATATGGCCACAAGTTATAAATTATGCATGTATCATAAGGGAATATTATTTTTAGTTGTCATTATCTATGCTAATAACATCTCTATCCTGTGTTATTAATATGCAAGTATCTCTATGTTACTCAGAGTTTTTAAAGTTCACATATCTTTAACTATGTGTTGCCAAATCACTATCTCCATAAATGTATAATTTAATAGCTAATATATCTACATCTACATCTTTACGCACTCAAATGAGAAATCTAAGTGAATCTATAAGTTATTATAGATCCTGTATTTCCATATTCACAGGCAAGTATTACAAACATTCTGAGCAGTTCAGTAGCAACATTATATACTCCATATGGGGTGAGATGCTGAGGTCAGCTTCCTCTTACTGTGTCAGAGGGGGCATGTCCTGCTCGGTGCCTCCGTGGGGGCCTCGGCCTAACTCGCGTCACATGATGGAGAGGTGCACCTTGGGTAGGGAGCTCAGACAGCCCCTCCCAGGATGTAGAGCGAGAGAGGGCCGAGAAAGAAGAGAAAGAAGAGGACACAGAGGGGGGTGTGGAGGAGCTGGAGTCATCACACTGGCCTGAAAGAGAGAGAGAAAAAATAGGAAAAGATGACGAGATAAAAATGGAGAAGGAAGTGGAGAGGGGCTAGAAGTTCCCATAGGAGTCACGTGGCGCTGTCAACGGTGCTTCAAAGACATACTGTTAAAAACTACAACAATTAGCAACTGCACTCAAATTCAGTGTATTCGGAAAGTATTCAGACCAGTTCACTTTTTCCACATTTTGTTATGTTACATCCTTACTCTAAAATGTATAAAAACTATTTTAAAATCCTTATATCTACACCCAATACCCCATAATGACAAAGCAAAAAATTGTTTTTAGAATGTCTGCAAATATATTAAAAATAAAAAACAGAAATACCTTCTTTTACATAAGAATTCAGACCCTTGCTATGATACTCAGAATTGAGCTCAGGTGCATCCTGTTTCCATTGATCATCCTTGAGATGTTTCTATAACTTGGAGTCCACCTGTGGTAAATTAAATTGATTGGACATGATTTGGAAAGGCACACACGTGTATATAAGGTTCCACAGTTGACAGTGCATATCAGAGCAAAAACCAAACCATGAAGTTCAAGGAATTGTCGGTATAGCTCTGAGAGAGGATTGTGTTGAGGCACAGATCTGGGAAAGGTAACAGAACATGTCTGCAGCATTGAAGGTCTCCAAGATCACAGTGGCCTCCATTATTCTTAAATGGAAGAAGTTTGGAACCACCAAGACTCTTCCTAGGGCTGGCTGCCCGGCCAAACTGAGCCATCAGGGGGAGAAGGGCCTTGGTCAGGGAGGTGACTAAGAACACAGTAGTCACTCTAACAGAGCTCCAGAGTTCCTCTGTGGAGATGGGAGAACCTTCCAGCACTCTACCAATCAGGCCTTTATGGTAGTGGCCAGACGGATGCCACTCCTGAGTTAACGGCACATGACAGCCTGCTTGGAGTTTGCCAAAAGGCACCTAAAAGAGTCTCAGACCTTGAGAAACATGATTCTTTGGTCTGATGAAATCAATATTGAAGGTTTTGGCCTGAATGCCAAGCGTCATGTCTGGAGGGAACCTGGCCCCATCTCTACGGTGAAGCATGGTGGTGGCAGCATCATGCTTTGGGGATGTTTTTCCATCGGCAGGGACTGGGAGATTAGTCAGGATTGAGGGAAAGATGAATGGAGCAAAGTATGAGATCCTTGATGAAAACCTGCTCCAGAGCGCTCAGGACCTCAGACTGGGGCGAAGGTTTACCTTCCAACAGGACAAGCACACAGCCAAGACAACGCAGAAGCGGATTCGGGACAAGTCTCTGAATGTCCTTGAGTGGCCCAGCCAGAGCCCGGACTTGAACCCGATCGAACATCTCTGGAGAGACCTGAAGATAGCTGTGCAGCAACGCTCCCCATCCAACCTGACAGAGCTTGAGAGGATCTTTTTTATAAATTTCAATACATTTGCCAGAATTTCTAAAAACCTGTTTTCACTTTGTCATTACGGGATATTGTATGTAGATTGAGGGAAAGCATTTTTAAAATCAATTTTAGAATAAGTCTGTAACGTAAAACAATGTGGAATAAGTCAAGGCATCTGAATACTATCTGAATGCACTGTGTGCTGATGCAGGAATGGGCTTAGGCTGGCATGTACACAAGCCAAAAATGGCTCTCTCAGAGAGAGAGAGGAAAGGAGAGAGGGGGAGAGGAAAGGAGAGAGAGGGAGAGGAAAGGAGAGAGGGGGAGAGGAAAGGAGAGAGGAAAGGAGAGAGGAGGAGAGGAAAGGAGAGAGGGGGAGAGGAAAGGAGAGAGGGGGAGAGGAAAGGAGAGAGGGGGAGAGGAAAGGAGAGAGGGAAGGAGAGGAAAGGAGAGAGGGAGAGCGGGAGAGCAGGAGAGGAAAACAGACAGTCACTAATGACCTCTAAAAGAGAGCAGATAGGAAGAGAAGGATAGAGAGATAGTGGTACGGAGGCATACTCACTCAGTCTGGTAGAGACAGGTCGAATACGTCTAGTTCTAGAGCTACGCTTCTTAATGGCAATTGTATCCTAGAGAAGGCAGAGAAAGACGTAGAAGCAAAAACAAACAAACACATCCCAAACAGACAATCACAAAACACATACGCTCACACATACCATACACACACCCTAAGCAGACAATCCCAACACACAATGCTCACTATACTGGTGCCCATCTCATCATCTGTGAGGTCCAGAGAGTCTCTGTGTCTGTGTGACCTCAGACCTGTTCCCCCGTCACATGTTACCTCCCAGCGCTTCACCTGGGACACCCGCCGCGTCTGGGACAGGGATCAGGCAATACACTTCAATAAATGTATTATGAAGTTTGTTATGAATAATACTGCAACACTCATTAATGTGTTCTGACTGGTTTCATAAAGGTTTTATGAATGTTTCTATGAATGATACTGAAAAAGTGTAATGGTGTTATGAATGCCTATGCCTATATATTATTGGTAAAGTTTTACCAATAATTGTAAGCAAAAGGTGACAAGCCCTTACAGATAGACAGAGACACAGACAGATGGCAACGTTTCTATACCAGAGTCTTGTGAGTGGCGTACAGCTCCTGCAAGATCTGATCCACGATGGAGTTGGTGAGATAGGAGACCACTGAGAGCTTCACCTCCCTGGGAGAGGGGGAGAGAGACAAAACGTGTGGGGAGGAAAGGGAGAGGGAGGGCAGAGAGGAGGGAGAATAAGTTCACAGATACCCACACTGATTCAATTGAACAAAGAAGGCTGCATTGCTTATCTTCCTCCCTCAGCTCCCCCTCCCTCCCCCTTACTCCAGCGCTCGGTGAATGTCCTGTGCTGCTCTCTCCATCAAGGCTGTGCGGATGGCGGAGTGAGGGATGGAGACACGCTCCGAGACAGAGAGCTGAGGACGTAACCTCTCCGCAGCAGAGGAGGACAGCGGGCACAACTCACGACAGAGAGACACCATGGAAACGACTATCACCTGTCAATCAAACAACCAATTAAACAAACAGATAAACCACTATGTCTATGTTTGATTGAGAAATGGTGAAGGAGTAAGTCAACAGATGATGTTGAATGAGTGATGTACAGTATTGAGCAGTATACCTGTAGTTCCTTGTCAGCTGCTCTGGTCAGTTCCCCTGCCAGTTGGTCCAGTCTCTGTCTGACTGGCCCGTCTACTGACAGCACATGAGCTAGCTCACAGAGAGAGGGGTACAGCTGAGAGAGAGAGAGAGTTCTCACTTTTGTGTTATGTTTACTGTTCATTTCTTATAGTTTATTTCACTTTTGTTATTATATATTCCACTTGCTTTGGCAATGGAAACATATGTTTCCCATACCAATAAAGCCCCTTAAATTGAAATTGAATCGAGAGAGACAGTTGGGGGGGGGGTCATATGAATACACAAAGACACACAATTAACACTTTAAACTCACCTACACTCCAGATGTTAGAGAAGTGATTCAGGCATGTACACACACTCACCGCACGGGAGTTTCTGGCCTCCTTCAGCACCTGTTTAGCAGCTTGAATCTCCTCCATCTCCCCTACTCCACGTAGCACACACACCTGCTGCTGCACACACACACTCAGACGCTCCATCACCTGGTAAACAGAGAACAGACAAGAAGGAGGAACGTCAGTAAAAGATATACAGGTTTACAATACACACATATTGCTCTCGTGATGGCTCAACTCACTCTCTCTCAATCACACACATTAATTATATACATATGCTGTATCTACCTGTTCAGCAGTGCTGGTGACCAGGCCCTGGTGCAGCCGTAGAGCCTGTCGCTGAGAGAAGCGCTGAGTCTGGTTGTTCCGCAGCAGAGCACACTGAATCTGATGATCACAGATAAAAACCATTCACTCACACTGGAAATATGGTCATGTGTGGTAATCTCAACGAAGCAGTGTAATTTGAATTGGAAAAGGCAGGAAAGGGTTGGTGATGGTAGATCCCCAGTAGAGAAAAGAAGCAGGGGAGGAAAGGACAAGGCAGATGAGAGGATGGTTAACAGAGGAATGGAGGGAGACATTGAGATGGGTGCAGATGAACTTGGGTAGCGTCAGGAGCCCACCTTGGTCAGTGCCTGCTCTGTCCTCTCGGAGGCACTACGGTACGCCTGGCTGATGTCACTGAGGGGGAGGGGCATGTACTGCAAGGTGAAGTTACTGAGAGAAAACCCACCGGCAGAGTTAAAAGAAAGAGAAGGGGTTTGAGTTAGGAAGGAGACAGAAAGGAAGGAAATGGAAAGAGAGCTGCAGAAAAACAGTTAGAGACCCAAACATTAATATCCCCAGTGGACAGAACTCACAGAATTTCCCCACATTATGCTGGAATATGGACTGTGATGGGATGAGTAATGCTTTGATTATTGCAGCCTAATTAAAGGGGAAATCGAAGCTCTCTGGCTGACCCTCACAAGTACGTGTTTAGTCCTGTGTGTGTAAAGTAAGCTAGGTTTGCATCCTGTGTACCAGAGTTTATATATTAGCCAGCTAATTCTGAAAATACTAAGAACAACAGTGAATGTAAATTAGACAGAACTTCAGGTACCCCAATGTGTCTTGGATCCTATTTAAATCAAATGTCTTGCTTAGAAGTGTGTGTGTGTGTGTGTGTGTGTGTGTGTGTGTGTGTGTGTGTGTGTGTGTGTGTGTGTGTGTGTGTGTGTGTGTGTGTGTGTGTGTGTGTGTGTGTGTGTGTGTGTGTGTTTAAAGCACAAACAGTCTCACTGTTCAAGGGCTCGAGCCACATCCAGGAATCCTGTAGCTGAGGTGTTGTTACGATCCCACGTCACACTCCTGTCAGGACAGTGGAGAACCAGTGTCAAACACAACCGCAATCATCCAACCAAGTCACTCCTGTCAGGACAGTGAAGAACCAGTGTCAACCACAACCACAATCATCTAACCAAGTCACTCCTGTCAGGACAGTGGAGAACCAGTGTCAAACACAACCATCTAACCAAGTCACTCCTGTCAGGACAGTGAAGAACCAGTGTCAAACACAACCATCTAACCAAGTCACTCCTGTCAGGACATTGAAGAACCAGTGTCAAACACAACCATCTAACCAAGTCACTCCTGTCAGGACAGTGAAGAACCAGTGTCAAACACAACCATCTAACCAAGTCACTCCTGTCAGGACATTGAAGAACCAGTGTCAAACACAACCATCTAACCAAGTCACTCCTGTCAGGACAGTGAAGAACCAGTGTCAAACACAACCACAACCATCCAACCAAGTCACTCCTGTCAGGACATTGAAGAACCAGTGTCAAACACAACCATCTAACCAAGTCACTCCTGTCAGGACATTGAAGAACCAGTGTCAAACACAACCATCTAACCAAGTCACTCCTGTCAGGACAGTGAAGAACCAGTGTCAAACACAACCACAACCATCCAACCAAGTCACTCCTGTCAGGACAGTGAAGAACCAGTGTCAAACACAACCATCTAACCAAGTCACTCCTGTCAGGACATTGAAGAACCAGTGTCAAACACAACCATCTAACCAAGTCACTCCTGTCAGGACATTGAAGAACCAGTGTCAAACACAACCATCTAACCAAGTCACTCCTGTCAGGACAGTGAAGAACCAGTGTCAAACACAACCACAACCATCCAACCAAGTCACTCCTGTCAGGACAGTGAAGAACCAGTGTCAAACACAACCACAACCATCCAACCAAGTCACTCCTGTCAGGACAGGGGATAACCAGTGTCAAACACAACCACAACCAAGTCACTCCTGTCAGGACAGGGGATAACCAGTGTCAAACACAACCACAACCAAGTCACTCCTGTCAGGACAGGGGATAACCAGTGTCAAACACAACCACAACCAAGTCACTCCTGTCAGGACAGGGGATAACCAGTGTCAAACACAACCACAACCAAGTCACTCCTGTCAGGACAGGGGATAACCAGTGTCAAACACAACCATAACCATCCAACCAAGTCACTCCTGTCAGGACAGGGGATAACCAGTGTCAAACACAACCATACCTTCTATGTTTCCCTCCCTGTCTCTTGCCTGAGTGTGGTGTTGATCTGTAGGGCTTTGCTCAGCATCTTGGCTCCAATGTCCTCCAGGCTGTTCCCACTCAGGTCCACCTTTCGCAGACAGGTGTTGCTGCCCAGAGCGTTTACCAGCACTGTGCCCCGAGAACGCAGCCGCGAGTCAGCCAGTGAGAGGGACTGGAGGGCCTGGGGAGGGACAGGGGAGAGGGGAGAGAGAGGGTGAGGATGGAGGGAGATGGGATAGGGTGGAGAGCAGGGGAGAGGGGAGAGAGAGGGTGAGGATGGAGGGAGATGGGATAGGGTGGAGAGCAGGGGAGAGGGGAGAGAGAGGGTGAGGATGGAGGGAGATGGGATAGGGTGGAGAGCAGGGGAGAGGGGAGAGAGAGGGTGAGGATGGAGGGAGATGGGATAGAGTGGAGAGCAGGGGAGAGGGGAGAGAGAGGGTGAGGATGGAGGGAGATGGGATAGGGTGGAGAGCAGGGGAGAGGGGAGAGAGAGGGTGAGGATGGAGGGAGATGGGATAGGGTGGAGAGCAGGGGAGAGGTAAAGCAGAAGAAAAGGGTAGGACAGAACAGAGGACAGAAAAATAAAGGAGAAGGAGATGGAGAGAGATGGTTAAATACAGCTAGGAACAGGTGGCAGCAGTGCTAAGGAGGAACTGAGGAATTTAGCATTTGTAATAGAGTGATGTGTCAGTTTTGTACACAAAGGTAATAATTCAGAGGGCACAATATGTTACAGCCCACAGTAACAGGGCCATGGAGTGATATACAAATTAATAAAAAATTAAAAACTGAAATTCATTATTTACATACATTTTCAGACCCTTTGCTATGAGCCTAGAAATTGAGCTCAGGTGCATCCTGTTTACATGAATCATCCTTGAGATGTTTCTACAACTTCATTGGAGTCCACCTGTGGTAAATTCAATTGATTAGACATGATTTGAAAATGTACACACCTGTCTATACAAGGTTCCACAGTTGACAGTGCATGCCAGAGCAAAAACCAAGCCATGAGGTCAAAGGAATTGTCCCTAGAGCTCTGAGACAGGATTACGTCACAGACACAGATCTGGGAAAGGGTAATAATAATGTCTGCAGCATTGAAGGTCCCCAAGAACACAGCGGCCTCCATCATTCTTAAATGGAAGAAGTTTGGAACCACCAAGACTCTTCCTAGAGCTGGCCGCCTGGCCATACTGAGCAATCGGGGGAGAAGGGCCTTGGTCAGGGGGGTAAACTAAGAACCCGGTGGTCACTCTGACAGAGCTCTAGAGTTCCTCTGTAGAGATGGGAGAACCTTCCAGAAGGACAACCATCTTTACAGCACTCCACCAATCAGGCCATTATGGTAGAGAGAGGCCAGACAGAAGCCACTCCTCAGTAAAAAGGCACATGACAGCCCGCTTGGAGTTTGCCAAAAGGCACCTAAAGACTCTCAGACCATGAGAAACAAGATTCTCTGGACTGATGAAACCAAGATTGAACTCTTTGGCCTGAATGCCAAGCTTCACGTCTGGAGGAAACCTGGCACCATCCCTACAGTGAAGCATGGTGGTGGCAGCATCATGCGGTGGAGATGTTTTTCAGCGGCAGAGACTGGGAGACTAGTCAGGATTGAGGCAAAGATGAACGGAGCAAAGTATAGAGAGATCCTTGATGAAAATCTGCTCCAGAGCACTCAGGACCTCAGACTCGGGTGAAGTTTCACCTTCCAACAGGTCAACGATCCTAAGCACACAGTAAAGACAAAGCAGGAGTGGCTTCGGGACAAGTCTCTGAATGTTCTTGAGTGGCCCAGCCAGAGCCCCATCTTGAACCCGATCCAACATCTCTGAAGAGACCTGAAAATAGCTGTGACGCTCCCCATCCAACCTGACAGAGCTTGAGAGGATCTACAGAGAAGAAGGGGAGAACTCCGGTGTGCTATGCGTGTAATGTCATACCCAAGAAGCCCCAAGGCTGTAATCACTGCCAAATATGCTTAACAGAGTACTGAGTAAAGGGTCTGAATACTTAAGTAAATGTGATACCCCCCCACAATAAAATATAAATTAGAAAAATAATGATAAAAAACAGTTTTGCTTTGTCTTGTCATTATGGGGTAATGTGTGTAGATCGATGAGGAAACATTTTTTTTAAATACATTTTAGACTAAGGATGTATCCTAACCAAAGGAAAAAGTCAAAGGGTCTGAATACTTTCTGAAGGCAAGGTACTCGAAGGGAAACACTATCCTGTAGAAAATAACGAGTATTTATGTATGAGAGAATACCATGTACAATACAGTCTGTGTGTGTGGAGAATATCAGTATTTCACAATGAGTTACAATCAGTGAACATTCAATTGTGTATAATGTGTGAATGATGTGTGAATTGTGACGCATTATCACTCACACATTCCTCCTCCTGTATGAGTTGGACCAGCTTGTGTAGGATTTCATCCAGCACCCTGAACATAGATCCATGGGGAGAGAGGCAGTTCAGGATACACTCAGCAGGGGCTCCGGCACTAGTCATTTCCTGCTGCTATCGTAATCATCCTAGTCTGCCTGAGGAAAATCAAGCTCTGATGCAAACTGACGCACACACACACACACAGAGTGCCTCTGTAGTACTGCACCTGCTCTTGATGTTGAAGTTCTTGCCCAGATACAGGTGCTTTAGGGAGGTGTGTCTGGAGAGAGCTGGTAGAACTGAGAGAAGGTCTGCATCCAGCCCTGTAAACACAACGACATCAAGCACACACCATCCCCTCATACAAAACAAGCTCAAACAGACAACTCCCTCACACAAAACTAGCTTGAGTGGTGCAGGCTGCCACAGTGGTGCAGAGTATCACACTGTGCCATAGTGGTACAGTCAGTCATTCTGCTCACCGTTGTCTGAGATGTCCAGAGTGGCGATGGAGGAGAGCCTGGGGAACAGCTCCTGGACCACAGAAGCTCCTGCAGATTTCAGCTGAGGCAGGCAGACAGACAGAGTGTGAGCATGTGTGAGAGAGCACAATAACAGGAGACCTTGACATAGTTTTCATCTATAGCTACTGCTCAGTAAGTCCTTATTGGAAACATAAGCAATGAATGCCAGAGAGATAGATATGGTCAATTATATAAAGGCCAGCAGGAATTGAATGTTGTGTACAGAGTGACAGACTTGTACCTCACAGCCACTAATGTCCAGGTGTAGGTCATTGATGTGAGGGTTTGTGGTCAGACCGATGAAGAGAGACCTAAAGAAAGAGAGAGGGAAACATAAACATAAGGGGAAAAGGTGTTTACAACAAAGACCTTTTAGCTTATTTCTCTTTCTGGAAATTCACACCCTTTAACGTAGTGTCATTTGTCATGGTGACCAGTGTGTGTTGTGCAGCTAGCCTGGTCCCAGTCACTCCAGTGAGATACAGGTGTGACAGAGAGAGACCAGGGGGGAATAGGGGAACTGACCTCAGGGCCTCAGGGGGCAGCTTCATAGAGGCCAGGCTGACATGGGTGAGACTGAAGGCCGAGCTGAAGAACTGACGCAACAACGGCAGGTTCTCCTTCACTTTCCTGGGAGAGGAGCGAGGTCAGAGTGAGATGAATGAGAGAGGAGAGGAGCGAGGTCAGAGTGAGATGAATGAGAGAGGAGAGGAGCGAGGTCAGAGTGAGATGAATGAGAGAGGAGAGGAGCGAGGTCAGAGTGAGATGAATGAGAGAGGAGAGGAGCGAGGTCAGAGTGAGATGAATGAGAGAGGAGAGGAGCGAGGTCAGAGTGAGATGAATGAGAGAGGAGAGGAGCGAGGTCAGAGTGAGATGAATGAGAGAGGAGAGGAAGAAGTAGAGATGGAGTGGGAGGGAAAGGCGATAGAAGGCGAGTGGTTAATTGTTGATTGTCTGGGTAAATAAGAGGCTGGTATGAAGTGGAGAGCGTATTCCGATGGAATGAGACAGAGACAATGGAGCTGGTCAAAGAGGAGGGAGCAGGTGGGGTCAGATGATAAGTCTTATCTATGCAGACAGCTCGAGGAGTTTAAAACCACAGACACAACTACAGAAAGGAACACAATGTTCCAGTGATTCCCACAAAGCTTATTTTTGATTTCACATTGAAGGGAACGACAGAGATAAGACAGATAAGAGTGAAAAGAAAAAGAGAGAGCTAAAGATCAAGCCTGAGGATTTTAAGAATAAAAAGATCCCTTGCTAAAAATGTGCCTTCCATCTTCACGCCGAGCCTCAGTGTTTTTCTGCCACATCACCCCAAAGAAATAGTTCATCTCAAGGATGTGACTAACCTGTAGGTGAAGGTATTTTTGGAGAGATTCAAGTAGGAGAGATCGGCACAACATCCCCTCAGCAGAGCCCCAAATAGCTATGTGAGAGAAGCGAGAGTTGTGTTGTGCAGTTTTAGTGGGAGAGAGAAAAAGACAGCAGTTGGGGATTATAGAGGAAGAAACAGACAGAAGTTGCAGATAAACTCTTTAAAATGCTTAATTCTATAAGTGTGCAATCAAATTCTCAGAGACACTATATTCTCACCGACTCAACAGAACAGTCAGTGCCAGACAGGTCCAAATGGACCAGACAATTAGGCTGGGACAGGAACAGGCACAGATTCTAAAGAAAGAGAGAGAAAAGATGGTTAACTGAGAAACTGACTCATAAGGCATCAGCAGTGCATTTACTATACTGTTGGTTTGTTTACAGAGTATGAGTGTATGTGTATGTGTATGTGTGTGTGTTTTCTGACCGAGGCATCCTCCCCAGACAGGAACCCAGGGTTCTTGCTCAGGTCCAGGTGCAGCAGAGAGTTAGAATACTCATCACTGGAGCACAGAGTCTGAGACACCACACCTGAGACACACAGAGAGGGGGAGGGGGAAGCCATGAGGGATGCATTCAGCTAGCTAATGCAAATGTACACAACAACAAAAAAATCCAGTTTCAGAATATTTTTTGTTATGCGATTCTCATCCGTACCTGTGTGAAGTATAATTCTTAATTCAATATTCAGTATTCCAATTCGAAATATTTAACAAGCGGGGGAGTAACACGGAGCATTCTGCCTGAAGGATAGTTACCGTGGGGGCATATCATGACTCTTGAAGCTTTGTAGAGTAGACAAAACATTACATTAACACACAGAGATGTTGGTGGGGGAATTACAGGAGGTACAGAGGTTTCTATCACCTCAGCTAGAAAAGTAGCATGCATGCATGGCTTAGTGGCATGTTCAATCAGCTATTGCTGCTTCCTCAAACCCAAACACAGTTGGAGGTGTTCATGAACTGATTCTCCAGCTGACTGTTCCTGCTTGCCGAATTACTGCCTTGTATTAATGTCAGGGGACACTGGGGTGTAGAGGAGGATGCTTATGCAACATGGAGTAGGACAGGGGGGGGGCGCCCTTCTCTAGTAGAGAGATGGAGAGATTGAGTGATGGAAGGATGGAGAGGTGAAGCAGTCTAAACCTTTGGAGTTGAGGAAGGTCTTGGAGAGGTTGAGGAGACGCAGTCCTTTGCTGAGGCGACACACTTGCTGGATGAGGTTAGCCACACCTACACCAGAGGAGGAGAGATGTCACTAAAACAAACTGAATGTGGAAGTCAAACTAGTGTGGAAGTCAAACAGGAAGTAAGGCATCTGCTTGGTACCTTGGTTGTCCAGTGTGTTGTGGGCCAGATTCAGAGAGTGGATGACAGAAGCAGGATTCTCTGAGAGCGCAACTGACAGCTTCTGAGGAAAGTCACTGCAACATACACAGTACACACATTTGGACATAGACACAATGACACACACAAACACTTTTTAGTTTAAGGTTCTAACACACTTATTATTATTTTTAAAAGTATGGGTGAGAAGTGAGAAGCAAGGGAAAACTCACGATTTTAGACCAGCATTCTCCAGCGTGATCTCTTCCAGACTGGAGGACTTACTGAGGGTGTGCAGAACCTGCTCAGTGACCTCTAACCCCTGAAATTAGAAATGATCTAATTTCGTTGCGCGCATAATAACTTCTGAGTAATATCAATGACCATTTAAAGCACATGGGGAGACAGATAGAAGGATACTTACTATGCGTATGTCCTTACAGTATAGTTTGGTGAACCAGGTATTGTACGCCAGTGATGCCACAATAACTGCCAAGTCCCTGTCATAAACACACAACAATTAGTGCACTGAAACAGGTACATTTCACAATACCCTTAATATACATTTATCAACTGGATTTATTAAGGCTGCCAGCAGCATCAACTTGACAGAGTCATACCCTCTCTCTTTCTGTCTTTCTTTCCCTCTCCCCTTCTCTCACCTGCTTTCCAGGTGGCTGAAGTCCACTAGATTAAACTCCCTGTTGTCTTGGGAGTGATAGATAGTGTCCACATCCTAGGAACAAGATTACCCATGAGTCCACGTGCTATAGTATATGACCCCCTCAATTGAAAGTAGAGTGTTGTGTATAACTCTCCTGTGCACTCACACACAACCGGCCTACTCCCACTGCACTTACCCACTGAACTTCCTCCTTGCAGCTGATTCCATTATAGTCACACAGGGCAGCGTAGGTCTCCGAAAACCCTCCTGAGACAGAGAAGAAGAAAAATAGCGGATGGTGAGAGAAGTGTTTAAAGAGCACTTGGTGATTTCAGAGAGGGAAAGAGGGAAGAGGGGAAAAGAGAGACAACAAGCAGTGCAATTACTCTACAATGTCGGTGTAGAAATATAGTTATGAACCTAGCTATGTTAAGATGAATCTACTAACTGTACGTTGCTCTGCATAAGAGTGTCTGCAAAATGACTAAAATGTCAACTGTAAATGTGCTGTACACTGCATGTAGTGCAGTGGGTTTCTCTATCCATTTGTCTCTTAATCAAATTACTCAACCATTTCCTATGACTGTCTATCTATCACCTTCCTGAATCTGCTCATATGCACAGGTACGTGAAGAGACCTTTCAAGGGCCATGTGCTCAAAATGCCCGCACCCCTTCATAATTCATATCTCGAAATGTATAACATTGTTGACCATGGACCTATTTATTTCTGCAACAACACACTCAGTCATCATCACACATAAGCAAGATAAAACAGTGCCTCATGATTGACATCTGGAAAAGAGGGTGGGCTTTCAGCTGATCATTTAGCAAGCTCAATTTATTTGACTGATTGTGATTTAGCTTCAATGCTCGAATCAAATAATAAGTTCATAACATAATATTCATAATCTCCTAACTCATATAATATGGCTAGTGGCTTATGTGGATATTTTTTTATATATGGTGGTTAGCTAGAGTCTAGACTACCTGCGTTGCTGCTGCGCTGACACACATGCATATCCTGACTGAAGGAGGGATGGAGTTCAGTCGGAGGGTGATGATGCAGTCGCTCCTGTCTATGTCTTTCTGCCTCTCTCTGCTGAGCGTATCAGCCAACCAGACTGAATAGTGATGATGATGTAGGCTGAATCAAGTGTTAATCAAATGTTATGCTACAGTGGCAGTACTGTTGATATTTTAACAAGGTAGCTAGCCACACACACGACCGGTGACCGCATGACCGGTGACCGCACAGGTAGAGCCCTATCTGTGCACGTGCCTGCTTATGCTCTGTCTGTCTGTCCGTCTGCCTGTCTGCCTTCCTTCCTTCCTTCCTGCCTGCCTGTCTGTCTGCATGTCTGTCTGCCTGTGTCTGTATATGTCTGCCTTCCTGCCCGTCTGCCTGCCCGCCTGCCAGTCTGCCTGCCTTCCTTCCTTCCTTCCTGCCTGTCTGCCTGTCTGCCTTCCTTCCTTCCTTCCTTCCTGCCTGTCTGTCTATGTCTGCCTTCCTGTCTATGCCTGCCTGTGAGTCTCTTACCACAGGCCCTCTGGGTTTCCATAGACGTCTCTGAGCTGGGAGAGTGCTTCCTGCTTCCCTCAGAAAGTTCACTGTCTGAATGACAGATGGAGGGACTGAAAGAGAGAGAGAGGACAAAAGGAGGTTTAAGTTAGAAGAGACAAATTAGCTAACATTAATCATTTGTCTGGGTTTCAACACTGTCTGGTAAAGGAGTCTTTGCTGTCTGAAAATGGACACTTACGCAAACAGAGAGTTGTTAAATATTCTGGACAGGGCAAAGTTAACATGGCTGACCACATGACTGAGGTGGTCATGTGACTGTAGCCACAAGGAATAAGTGGACTTGTCCGTGTCTATGACGACCTGCACAGAAACAACATAGTTTGAATGACTGTAGAGTGATACAGGCACCACAGTGATTTTGATGGCATAATGCTGAAATTTGAAATGGATAATTTACAGTTAACTGCAGGAGATATATGATTACAGTAGCTCTACTTACAGGAATGAAGATCCTCATATCTCCATTATGCAAAATAATGAGATTAACTGATTTCAAATAATTACTCAGATGTTGAGATGATTGACACTCCATAATAAATCTGTTTAGACAACTAATCAGTTGTAATGAAGAGGCCACAGGGACAATGCAGTAACATGGCCATTCAAAACCCCCAAAAATATGTTATTCACCTGATGCTCTGGGTGACTGTTCATGGCTCGGATCTCCAAGAAGTTAAATGTCACCTCTATCTGCAATGAACGCCACATTTTGAACCTATTTGTTAACATGCTGATAATTATGTGCATGGTAAGTGGTAAATAGTGTACATACAGATCATGTGGGCTACCTTTGTTGGAACCTTGGCGACCAGGAGATAGAGCCTCCATGTTGTGAGAACCTGAGACAGCCAGAGAAACAGGAACAAATTAAATCCATCCTGAGCAAAGGTTCACTGCACACTCAAGACTCGCTAAGGGCATCAGATTCTCTGATGGGTTGCCATGGTAATGGAGAGTGAAATGTGGAGCCCTCTCTGTATTCATCTATTGATCTGGGTAGGAATATTTTTTCCACAACATCATGCTATGGATGGGCTGAGGTGTACACTGGGGAGGATTGCATTCGCAGGCTGTGCATTAAGATGCTCTATAGAAATGATTACAACAATAATAGTTGGGAAGTCGTTAAAGTAAATCACACATACACCCACACACAGATGTACTGTAAACGTACGCTCACACATTAAATCCCCTTGAGCTACAAACACAATCTCTATGCCCTAGTCTCATGCTCCTTCTGTCCATATTTTTGGGGAGAATGAAGAAACTTTAGTAAATATTGTTCAAGCACAGTGTAACATTTTCATCAGATAAACACATCTCTCTCTCTCTCTCTCTCTCTCTCTCTCTCTCTCTCTCTCTCTCTCTCTCTCTCTCTCTCTCTCTCTCTCTCTCTCTCTCTCTCTCTCTCTCTCTCTCTCTCTCTCTCTCTCTCTCTCTCTCTCTCTCTCTCTCTCTCTCTCTCTCTCTCTCTCTCTCTCTCTCTCTCTCTCAGAAGTAACTGAGGAGAGAAGGAGGAACATTTTCTCCTCTGCATTTCTCTTTGTGGCCATCATTCTCATTTGTTCTCTCTCCAGTAACACTACTACACAGTATGCCCTCTTAATGAAAAGCAGTAATTAAATGATGGCTCCCCCTCTCTGTTGCATTTTGAGAGAGAGGTGCTTGACTCTACCGATCAGAGTCAAACACTTGCCAGCAGCCACAACACCCACAACAACATCAAACCCACACAACCCCCCCCCACAACATCAAACCCACACAACATCATACCCCCCACAACATCAAACCCACACAACATCATACTCCCCCACAACATCAAACCCACACAACATCATACTCCCCCACAACACTCACAAGGGTGGGGAGACAGTTCCCCCAGGAGAGTCCTTATCAAAGTCTTCCAGATCAAAGGGAAATATCACACTTATCTTGGCATATCATTATGCATGTGTCTGTTTTTGGAGCAGAGATGCCTGTCTTTTCGTATTGGACTGATAAGGGGGAGAGGCGACTGTTATACAAACAAGTACTGTAAGTATCCTGGTTAAATGATTCACAATTAATTTACATTTACATTTACATTACATTGACCATGACATGAAATAAAAACAATGGCCGTAGCCCCATCCTGAACCTGCTTTAAAACATTCAACCTAGCCTAATAGCAAGCAAGCATTTCACACTTCCCGTTCCCTTGACACCTGAAATCCTAACCCTCTCCTCAGCCTCATCCTATGCCCCACAGAGACTACAATTACAGACCGTTCAGAGTTAAAAAGAAGGAACAGTTTAGCAGAGAGAGATTGGACAGCGGGGACTGAAGAGATAACATAGTCCCGACAGATAGACAGACATACCGAAGACCCTGAACATCAAAGGGTGCACATGCAAAACTCTCCCAACTCGCACCATAATGAATCATTAAGCAGTCATCAAGGAAATGACTCTCTGCCAAGGCCTAGCCTGCCCTGCTGGGGGGTTCAGCCCATTGCCTCATCAGGGAATTGAGGGGAAAGCTTGTGGTCGTTTTTGGGGAGCACAAAAACATGAAAACATTTCAATGCAGTTTTATGTGGAGTTGTTACACTCTTAGAAAAAAGGGTTCCAAAGGGGTTCTGCGGCTGTTCCCATAGGAGAAACACTTTTGGGTTCCAAATATAACCATTTGGTTCTACATGGAACCCTAGTTCTACATGGAACCCAAAAGGGTTCTACCTGGAACCAAAAGCTTTTTTTTCAAAGGATTCTTCTATGGGAACAGCCACAGAACCCTTTTAGGTTCTAGATAGCACCTTTCTTTCTAAAAGTGTTAAGCAGCTTTTGTTATTTGGTTGGTCGGTTTCTTATACTTCTCCCTATTTGCTGTACTCACACAGGTTGTGATCTATACTAAAAGAGCTCACTGGCCCAGATTTAGTCCTGGCAAGGCTGCAGCTCCACAAATGGAGATTTCACATCTTTGCCCCACATACTCTCTGATGAAAGCACCCAGAATCAGAGGCAGTGGTACGCCCGCGCCCAGCATTGCCTCCACCGCCAGGGTCTCAGAGGGACAGAGCCCCAAGCTGCTGCTATTACAGACCTCTGTCCTACATTGTCCCAATTAGAGGTCGACCGATTTTTTCAACTGAATGAACACTTATTTTAACTTAATATAATACATCAATAAAATCAATTTAGCCTAAATAAATAATTAAACATGTTCAATTTGGTTTAAATAATGCAAAAACAAAGTGTTGGAGAAGAAAGTAAAAGTGCAATATGTGCCATGTAAGAAAGCTAACATTTAAGTTCCTTGCTCAGAACATGAGAACATATGAAAGCTGGTGGTTCCTTTTAACATGAGTCTTCAATATTCCCAGGTAAGAAGTTTTAGGTTGTAGTTATTATAGGAATTATAGGACTATTTCTCTCTATACCATTTGTATTTCATATACCTTTGACTATTGGATGTTCTTATAGGCACTTTAGTATTGCCAGTGTAACAGTATAGCTTCCGTCCCTCTCCTCGCTCCTACCTGGACTCGAACCAGGAACACATCGACAACAGCCACCCTCGAAGCAGCGTTACCCATAAGGAGCAAGGGGAACAACTACTCCAAGTCTCAGAGCGAGTGACGTTTGAAACGCTATTAGCGCGCACCCCGCTAACTAGCTAGCCATTTCACATCGGTTACACCAGCCTAATCTCGGAAGTTGATAGGCTTGAAGTCATAAACACCTTTAAAGAAAAGTTTTTTTTTTTTTTTTTACAGATTTCTGATTGTTATGAAAACTTGAAATCGGCCCTAATTAATCGGCCATTCCGATTAATCAGTCGACCTATAGTCCCAATACAAAGCCCAGGCACAGCCAATGCTTGAAGCATTGCAAAGAGCTGCTGTCAAAACGCACAAAAGTGCTGTTTGAATAAATGCTTACGAGCCTGCTGGTGTCTACCATCGCTGGAACCGTTACTTATTTTAACGGGTGGCATCCATAAGTCTAAATATAGCTGTTACATTGCACAACCTTCAATGTTATGTCATAATTACGTAAAATTCAGGCAAATTAGTTCGCAAAGAAATAGGCGGCCCAAACTGTTGCATATACCATGACTCTACGTGCAATGAACGCAAGAGAAGTGACACAATTTCACCTGGGTAATATTGCCTGCTAACCTGGATTTCTTTTAGCTAAATATGCAGGTTTAAAAATATATACTTCTTGTATTGATTTTAAGAAAGGCATTGATGTTTATGGTTAGGTACATGTTAGAGCAACGACAGTCCTTTTTCGCGAATGCGCACCGCATCGATTATATGCAACGCAGGACACGCTAAATAAACTAGTAATATCATCAACCATGTGTAGTTAACTAGTGATTATGATTGATTGATTGATTGTTTTTTATAAGATAAGTTTAATGCTAGCTAGCAACTTACCCTGGCTTCTTACTGCATTCCCGTAACAGGCAGGCTCCTCGTGAGGCAGGTGGTTAGCGCCTTGGACTAGTTAACCGTAAGGTTGCAAGATTGAATCCCAGAGCTGACAAGGTAAAAATCTGTCGTTCTGCCCCTGAACAAGGCAGTTAACCCACTGTTCCTAGGCCGTCATTGAAAATACAAATGTGTTCTTAACTGACTTGCCTAGTTAAATAAAGCTGCAATTTTTTTTTTTACAGATTTCTGATTGTTATGAAAACTTGAAATCGGTTCTAATTCATCAGCCATTCCGATGAATCAGTCGACCTCTAGTCCCAATACAAAGCCCAGGCACAGCCAGGGATGGGGAAGCAGAAACCTATCAAATTAATATATTCATGGCATGTCGCCAATCTGGCCATAGCTTGCGCTCGGTATGTAATTGACCGTAGCAATTACTTGCACTTCAATACTGCCTATGTTGCAGCATGTCTCTCATAGACCACCCATCAGGTTTCCATCCAATGTGTTATGTAGTATCCATCCACTGCATCAGACTTGTTTTTTTGGCGTAGTGAGGGGTGGAATAGTACTGTGTGTGGATGGTCTGGAGAGCTGTTCTATATCAAAAGCTCAACAATCATCTGTGGGAATACCACCCACTCAGTCAGCACATCAATATAGCAACTGCTGTTTTGACCAGTTATTCAAACACTACTCACCAGTATCCTATCCTCTGATTTGCCATTTTTGGTTTCAAGCTTTATGCCACGTATAAACTTGGTTGAGGACTTGTCAATAATCTTCCTGATACTCTCTGTAAATAGAAAAGCATCCAAGGTCAGATACACACAGCAAACATTTCACACACAATCACACAAATCAACCAAGTATAGAGCACATCAGAACAGTGAGAGAGACAAGCTTGACCTTCAAGTGGACAGCCCTAACCCTAACCCTAACCCTAACCCTCGCCAACCCTAACCCTAACCCTAACCCTATCCCTAACCCTAACCCTATCCCTAACCCTAACCCTAACCCTATCCCAACCCTAACCCTAACCCTATCCCTAACCCTAACCCTAACCCTATCCCTAACCCTATCCCTAACCCTAACCCTATCCCTAACCCTATCGCCAACCCTAACCCTAACCCTATCCCTAACCCTAACCCTATCCCTAACCCTAACCCTATCCCTAACCCTAACCCTATCCCTAACCCTAACCCTATCGCCAACCCTAACCCTATCCCTAACCCTAACCCTAACCCTATCCCTAACCCTAACCCTAACCCTATCCCTAACCCTAACCCTAACCCTAACCCTATCCCTATCCCTAACCCTAACCCTAACCCTATCCCTAACCCTATCCCTAACCCTAACCCTATCCCTAACCCTAACCCTAACCCTAACCCTAACCCTAACCCTAACCCTATCGCCAACCGACTGAAGGCGGACCAACCTTTTCATTTCAAACTGACATGCTGCCATTTTATAAACAGGGAGATAATCAGAGGCTGCACAGAAACACGGTCACTGTGTATTTTGTAGAATATGATCCTGCTTCTGGTATCTTAAACTATGCTATTGATTGAGAAAACCCGTGGGTCTCCAAAACCATTGTATTCTTCATTAAAAAGTGAAAGACAGCAATATTTTCAATGGCAGGCACATAACAATTTCCCCATCAAACTAGGATATGTGAGAGAGGACAGAATTAAGCCATTAAATAGAGAGCATTTTAATAGAATATGGAAACCAGAGATGAAATGCAGTACTTGGTGAGAGTGGATGGAGACAAAACACTTCCTGGTTTTTCTCTCCAGTTTTTCTATTTCTTGTTGTATTTTTTCCATTATCACCTGTTAATTTCCTTGTATTATGCAAACTAAAAGAGCTTTTGTAATTTCATTATCTAATCATGTGAATAAACCAACAAACATCTTATTATTAATTGTTTCATAGGCGAAAACCTGCAATCTCATTCATTCTGTTATTAATGAGATTCAAAATACAATTCCAGACAATTTATTCCCACACAAACTCCAACCTTATGTGAACAATATGACTTCTACCAACAACCACATGGCTCCTCTCTGCTCCAGTGTGTCACATATAATCCCAGTCAGAGGTGTGCCCCCCCCCCTACTGCAGATAACCTGGCTGGGCCTGAGGACATCCCTGACATAGAGATGTACCCTCAGAGAGACAGGGGCAAGGCCAGAGAGGAGGACAGGGGGAGAGAGTGACATGGTGAAAGGTATTAGAACATGGATAACAAACCAAGGCACTGAATATACTGTACTTCACCTGTGACTAATGCACTGTCAAATTAAAGAATGCTGCTGATTCTTCTGACAGGATAGTTAGAGTAATGTTCTGATTATTGAGATGACCTGAACATCATGATGACTGTTTAAACAGAGGCGGTCTTTTGTCTCCATGCAGATGATGACCTTTAGCTGGCAGATGGGAGTGGCTGGCTGGCAGGTGAGTGGATTGAGAGGCAGGGATTCCACTGGAATAATTATCACAGTGTGGTTAATAGAGCCATTAGGAGTAATTAACTCAGAATCTCTCTGCTAATGTGAGCATGTGTGTGTGGTGTAGGTGAGTGAAAGTGTGATTAAGTCCTGATGGTGTGAGTTTGTGACATGTAAGCCTCTGTCAATTCAATGGCAGCCTTGTCATCTGTATAGAAGTGTTTCCCAACCTTGGTCCTTGAGTACCCCCTACAGTACACCTTTACGCTGTAGCCCTTGATAAACACACCTCATTCAACTCATTGTTGGCTTGATGATTAGTTGACAAGTTGAATCAGGTGTGCTTGTCCAGGGTTACAATACAAATGTGTACTGTTGGGGGTACTCGAGGAGCAGGGTCGGGATACACTGGTATAAAATAATACTCTGAAAGAGCAGTGTAGGTTAGTGGCCATGTCTGTCTCGTTCCATAAAGGAAAGAATACATACAAATTGTTGCCAAGAAAATGCATACTGCTCCCTCTATCTTTCACACACAAACTGCAGACAAAAAGAGCAGGCTTACTGCCAACACGCTGAGACTGTAACAATTCCTATTCTTAAAAGCTGGCATGAATTTCTGAATGCAGAGAGCATTATGAGTGAGTAAATCCATGCGTGATGCACACACACGATGATTTTTCACAACGCCTCTTTTCCTATGGGCTAGAGATTTGACACGATCAGCCGGCTGGGCTTTTATCTTAAGTCCTGAGGAAGCAGGATGTCTTTGCTTTACACAACTTACTAACTTTTTGATCAAATTAATGCAATGCGCGTGTAGCTTAAAACACACAAAAAATGGCACAACGCTTGGTGGCAGATACGAAAGCAGTATTTTTCATAAACTTCCAAAGCCTCTGTCCAGTCGCAGACCACATACACGGTAATAGTCAAAGACGGAATCGGTGCATCATACATATGACAATAATGGTGATACGAATGGTGATTCCTACCTGTAACATCCCTGCTCATACTGACAAAACAAGAGGCAGTTATCTCTTTAGAAGCCATGTCTCTTCATGTATCACCACCCCTTTCTCTTTTTCAATAGTGACCGGAACGGATTGCTCGTCTCGCAAGCCTTCCACCAAGCATCCGACTGCTGAAACCAACCCGCACTGTGAGAAGGAGTATAACGTGAGAGAGCGCTCGGCGGTGGAAGAAGGGAAGGTGGAGGGAGATCATTGAAATAATAGGAGACAGTGGGCTAGCATATTTGGTGGACTGCGATATTACTGGAAGCAACCGTGAAACTACAACTATTTGTCAATGGAATTGATCAATATATGATATTGGTCGAAATAGTGGCGACACCCACACGTTTCAACACAATTCAAAGGCTATGGATGGAAAACTGGTGTACAAACATCACATTAAGCTACTTTTCTGTTTTCAGCCAGACTCTGTGCGAGTCAATTGGACTGGCCTACAGTCTGTAGGCAGCTATTGGTAGGTACACAGTATGATATTAATCCTGTTGGCAATTACAAGGTCGACAGGTAGCCTAGCGGTTAGAGAGGGTTGCCACTTCGAATCCCGGGCTTGACAGGAAACATCTGTCAGTAATGAGCTGGCAACCAGAGGGTTGCTGGGTTCAAATCCTAGATGCTATTGCATGCCGTTATGCCCTTGAACAATGCACTTAACCCCCCACTACAACGTCATATCTTCAACGTTATGTCCACTATATAAAAAAATAGGCTGGGCAGTTGATCCACAGCTATTCATTTGGTCTCCCACCGAGGGTTTTAACCAAGCCCTGCTTAGCTTTTATATTTGTACTACCAATGTGCTATCTATCGTGAGAATGATTATTGAGCGATGTCTTAATAAAGACATGTATTCACTGTTGCTATCGAAGTCATTCCAAAGGGAAAGAGAGCAAGAGAGCAAATGAAAGAGAGAGCAAATGAAATGTAACAGTACTTTATAAGTCATATCATCAGTGACACTATTTAGGCCTATAAAGCATTTGCAAAGCAAGTCATCAGCAGCTAGTTTATATTTAACCCAGGATTCAACAACAAAATTACAATACATAGTCCCAGGTTTCAAATTTGGGTTGATTTAAAATTTAATCTTCAAGTTAATCATTCATATTTTGGATTCAAGTCTCCATTTCAACTAAAAATCTAAGTTAAAAATAGGACTAAATCCAATAAAACTTTATTTAAAGTGCATTTAAAATTGGATTAGATTAAGCTCCATTCTTTAACTTAGATTTTTGGTTGAGATGGACATTAAATCCAACATATCAACTATTAATTTGTAGACAAATTTGGATATTGAATTGTGTTTGGTTTTCAACACAACCAAATATCAACATTTGAAGCAGATGCCGATTAATACCGATTAATTTTCTGCTTGGATAGTTTGATCCGTGCCACTGATTTAGTCTGGCTTTAATTCCAGTTTGTCGTTAAACGGGTGTCCTGACTCTCTGTGGTCACTAAAGATCCAATGGCACTTATTTTAAGAGTCTCATTCATCCCCCCTTCTCTCCCCTGTAACTATTCCCCAGGTTGTTGTTGTAACTGAGAATGTGTTCTCAGTCAACTTACCTGGTAAAATATTTTTTTTTTAAATATGTTGGATTCAAGTCTCCATCTCAACCAAAAATAAATGTTTTGTATTATTATTTCTTAGGGTCAACAATGACTTGTACCAATTACAGTGTCTTATGAAATGTTGATTGTTAGGTGAAATGTATATATTGTTTGTTGTGATTCTGTTACGATCTAAAAAATTAATTAAAAGTATTTAAAAAATGTTTTTGTGAAAGAATAGGACTAAAACAAATCAAACTTTAAATACACTTGAAATAAAGTTTGATTTGATTTAGTCCTATTCTTTCACTTTCATTCTTGAGTGAGATGGAAATGTGAATCGAACATACAGTTGAAGTCGGAAGTTTACATACACTTAGGTTGGAGTCATTAAAACTTGTTTTTCAACCAGGAGGAAAGGAAGCGCTACTAAGGTACACAATAGTACATTTTGGTAGACAGAAGGTGCTCTTTGGTAAAAGGGGTGAATTGGTCATCAAAAAGAAAGGAGGACCAAGGCACTCTAAATATAATTAATTAAAACGCCTTTATTTGTATGGTATGTTCAATAGAAACAAAGTTTTTTAAAACAATGCGTTTTGGCTGCATGGCCTTTGTCAGGGAGTAAAAAGAAGTAATACAATGTCCTCTTTTGAAATGCTTTTCCAATTAGCCCAATTAGAAGTGGGAGTGGTTACACAATTGTTTGGACACAGCTAGTAAGCAATACTATACACATTAAAAAGTTAAATACTGTAGCTATGTTATCAAAAAATTCAACTCCAAGCTAGAAGTATCAGAATGCTTAGAAAGGTAGTTCTAACCTTAAATATGACTGGGAGAAGTGTCAAGAATAAGAGAGCAATATATTCCATAGTACACTAGAACACAGCAAAACATGAACAACAACAGTCTAAAAATAGCTGAGGGCAATTGAGCAAAATGTCCACTAGATGACAGCAAATGAACCTATCACGACCCGACAGGAAGGGTGAGAAATCCATATCTTCATTTAAACCAGGGTACTTAGTGGCCTGTAGTTTGTAAATCCATATCTTCATTTAAACCAGGGTACTTAGTGGCCTGTAGTTTGTAAATCCATATCTTCATTTAAACCAGGGTACTTAGTGGCCTGTAGTTTGTAAATCCATATCTTCATTTAAACCAGGGTACTTAGTGGCCTGTAGTTTGTAAATCCATATCTTCATTTAAACCAGGGTACTTAGTGGCCTGTAGTTTGTAAATCCATATCTTCATTTAAACCAGGGTACTTAGTGGCCTGTAGTTTGTAAATCCATATCTTCATTTAAACCAGGGTACTTAGTGGCCTGTAGTTTGTAAATCCATATCTTCATTTAAACCAGGGTACTTAGTGGCCTGTAGTTTGTAAATCCATATCTTCATTTAAACCAGGGTACTTAGTGGCCTGTAGTTTGTAAATCCCAAAACTTTCCCTTTGGTTAACTGTTTAAGACGGTCCCCTTTTCTAATTGAGGCCGGGACATGATCAATACCAATAGCTTGTAGGGAGGCAGGGTTGCCATGGTGTAAGGACTTGTTGTGCCTTGCCATGTGGTAGTCTTCATTGCCTACCCGTATGGCGTACTTGTGTTCCTCTAAGCGGTCTTGAAGGCGTCTCTTTGTCCGTCCAATGTAGAACACCTTGCACTGTGGACACTCCAATCTATAAATGACATGAGTGGTTTTGCAGTTAATTAAATGCTCGACGTAATACTCCATTTTAGAAGCTGTGTCAACAAAATACTTTTTCTGTGCAATATTTATGCAATGGTTACATTTAAAAGAGCCCTTGGGTTTGTGGTCAAGCCAAGTTGTTTGAGAGTCACCAGGAAGATAACTGAGGACTAATTTGTCATTTAGGGTCGGACATCTCTTAAAGCTCATGACTGGTGGCTCAGGGAAGACTTGGCGTAGTAGCGTATCACTTTAGAGGATTCCCCAATTATTTTAATGATTCTTTTAATGTTCTCTGCTTCATTGCTGTATTTTGTTACAAAATACACTCTCCCCGATGTACCACAAGGCACTCCCCTTCGCAACAAGTTCTCTCTGTCAAGTATTCCAGCCCTTATACCTGCATCTTTAAGGACCTGAACGCTGAAGTCAGAAGTTTACAGACACTTAGGTTGGAGTCATTCAAACTCATTTTTCAACCACTCCACACATTTCTTGTTAACAAACTATAGTTTTGGCGAGTCGGTTAGGACATTTACATTGTGCGTGACACAAGTCATTTTTCCAACAATTGTTTAGACAGATTATTTCACTTATAATTCATTGTATCACAAGTCCATTGGGTTTACATACACTAAGTTGACTGTGTCTTTAAACAGCTTGGAAAATCCCAGGAAAATATGTCATGGCTTTAGAAGCTTCTGATAGGCTAATTGACATCATTTGAGTCAATTGGAGGTGTACCTGTAGATGTATTGCAAGACCTACCTTCAAACTCAGTGACTCTTTGCTTGACATCATGGGAAAATCTAAAGAAATCAGCCAAGACCTCAGAAAAAACATTGTAGACCTCCACAAGTCTGGTACATCCTTGGAAACAATTTCCAAACGCCTGAATGTACCACGTTCATGTGTACAAACAATAGCATGCAAGTATAAACACCATGGGACCACACAGACGTCATACAGCTCAGGAAGGAGACTCGTTCTGTCTCCTAGAGATGAACGTGCCTTCAGCAAAGGACCTTGTGAAGATGCTGGAGGAAACAGGTACAAATGTATCTATATCCACAGTAAAGCGAGTCCTATATCGACATAACCTGAAAGGCCGCTCAGCAAGGAAGAAGCCACTGCTCCAAAACTGCCATAAAAAAAAGCCAGACTATGGTTTGCACATGGGGGCAAAGGTAGTACTTTTTGGAGAAATGTCCTCTGGTCTGATGAATAAAAAAAAGAACTCTTTGGCCATAATGACAATTGTTGTGTTTGGAGGAAAAAGGGGGAGGCTTGCAAGCCGAAGAACACCATCCCAACCATGAGGCACGGGGGGTGGCAGCATCATGTTGTGCGGGTGCTTTGCTGCAGGAGGGACTGGTGCACATCACAAAATAGATGGCATCATGAGGGAGGAAAATTATGTGGATATATTGAAGCCGATCTGTTTGTTCGCTAGGCTTTCGAAGACTTTAATTAAGGCAGGGCAGGATGGATATAGGTCTGTAATAGTTCAGTGTCTAGTGGTTTCGCATCCCTCCAATAGAGTTCCAGACGCATGTAGAATCTATGCCAAGGCGCATTTAGGCTCTTGTGGTGGCCCAACACCCTATTACGATGTTTGTGTCCTTTATTTTGGCAGGTACCTGAATGTGATTACATGGGCATGGTCATTTATACTGTAATTTTTATTCAACATGTCCTCACCTGGGATTTGAACTCACAATATTTTGGTTCACAGCATTATGATCTTCCTGCTATGCCACCATGTCTATGTCAATGTCTCATTGAACCTGTAGTGCTACCCTTGGGACCATCTGTTGACAATCTTGATGACTGATACACAGGAGAGTTCTTGCAACGTTTGCATGAAACGTGTCTAGAACATTAATATCTTATATTCTGAGAACATGTTCTGTGTATGTTTGGTGTGATGTTGATGGAATAATCTCCTAACCCTCAGAAAACTGGACACAGGAATATCTTTGCAAGTAAGGTTCCAATAAAAGTGTCTAGAACATTAATATTGAATATCCTGAGAAGATGGTAACCACGTTCTGGGTAAGTTCTGTTTGACATTACTAAGGGAATGGCCTCTTGGAAACTGTCCTTGCACATCACTGGAACGTTTTTAAGAAAACATTAGGTAATGTTCTCTGAAGGTATGGGAACATTTATTGTTAGCTGAGTTTGATGTGATAAGTAACTTGGCTATGCTACTTAAACATTTCAGTGACTGGTCAGCATTGAATCAACATCTGCATTCAATCAGGTAGGCCTAGGTGTTTAGCATTAAGAATAACATTGATCCCATTTGTCATTATGACACATTGTTTTCTTGGCAATGGGGCATGGATATGGTCTGACAGACATGGTCTGACAGACTTGCCCTGCCTTTCAAAGGCAGTCTCACAGTCAAGTTCACTAAATCACACTTTTATTTATATGTGGCATGAGTAACAACCAGTGACCAGCCTGACCACATAGGCTAAACCACACCAATCATTCTTAGAATAAAAACAAACAGTCTTCTGAGTAGAAGACTGGCGTGGTCCCACCAGTCTATTCGTTTCTGGTAAAATATTACCATAATCACATAATCATGCAATATCCTAATCGAATTAAATAGGCTACTTCTTCCTGAAAAATACTGGCAAAAAAATATTTTGGATCTGAACACAAAATATTTATTCAAGCCTCCTTGGTTGAATTTTGAGATGTTATTTCCGAGAACAGAATTTTATTGAATTCAGAAAAATATATAATAACCCATTTCAGATTGCCACCTTAGCCAATATTCATAGGAATGATCTGAAAAGACTAAATAAATAGCATAAGCCTGTCTTGAGTTAATTTAATACCCTTTTGCTGAACTTCTTTTTGTAATCTTGTTTTGAAAGAAAAGGGTACACCGGTCTGTGTGATGTCATCTGACTGGCACAGTAAACACGTGTTGGAGCAGGTCCAACTCTTACTCAAAATGTGCAGTCTAGGGTTCCCTCCCTTCATTGCGTAGGAGTCTAGTCTGCCAATCACTTGTGGGTTTTAATTGGAGCAGATTCTCCAAATTAACGGGAATCCCTGTCAGAGAAGAAATCGGCAGCCTGCCTCTCTCTCAGTCCTTATAAAAGCAGACACAGTGCAGGACTCAGCAGGATTTGAACGGAGGGTCACTCTTTCAAGGTACAGTGAAAGCTTTCACTCTCAAGTCATTGTGCGTAGGCTATATGATTTATAATGGAATATAAATGAATTGAGTTGTGATGTTCTTTGTTCTCTCCTTTCTGTCTGTCTGAATGCTATTGCTCAGGTTGAAACAGAGGACACCTGTGAAGATGACTCCATCAGTTATTTCTGCTCTTCTTCTGCTGGCTTGTGCTCTCCCATTCAATTCTGCTCAGTGTGAGTATTTCTAATCACTGCATATGTAAATAGCTTTGATTCGTTTTCTGATGTGTGGTGTTTCTGGGTTTTATTCTAAATGGTTCTAACCTTCGTTAGAGATGATATGATATGCAAATTACCATGAGCGTACTGAATTTCTTTCTGTAAAAGTATAACAGACTGTATATGCTTTATATACACTGATTCATATTTACTCATTCACAAATTATTAACTAGGAGGGGAAAATAGTTTTTTTCTGGCTCTGTAATGTAGGATTCCACCATTATCTTGTCAGTGTGACAAGTGACAAGTCCATGTGACAAGTGACAAGTCCATGTGACAAGGCCTTATTGTTGGAATGACATTGATACTGTTGTCATCGCTGGTGACTTGTGACTGTCTGTTTGTGGAAAGATCTCCATGACTGTGTGCTAGACTACTGAATGACACAAAATATTCTTTATGTTGTTGACCTTTCTGTATAGCAAGCTGTAGTGGGAGATGTGGAGGAGAGTATTACAGGGGTTACATGTGCCAGTGTGATTATGACTGTCTCACTCACGAGGAGTGCTGTAAGGACTACGAATCCCAGTGCACCACCAGTAAGGACTTTTATCTATTTATTTGTGGTATGCGAGTGACATTACATTATGATAAACAAGATGTGGATCATAATAACCCATTAGAATGCTTGACGTGTTTTTAGATGATATAGACGCACATGGGTGTACAGGTATTATGCATGGGTTATAACATAACCAGGAGGGGACTGGTGTGATAATGGATGTACTGTATGTCTGACTGTGTCTGTGTACCAGGTGACTCGTGTAAAGGGCGGTGTGGCGAATCCTTTAAGAGAGGCAGGCAGTGTGACTGTGATCCGGACTGCGCACGCTACAGCAAGTGCTGCCCAGATTACAAGAGCCAGTGTGGTATTGAAGGTTAGTAAAATGTCAAACACACCTAGCATGGTCTTCTGAAGTAAAATTCTACACTGAAACCATGCATGTTTTTTTTGCATGTACGGTACCTTCAGAAAGTATTCATACCCCTTGACTTATTCCATATTTTGTTGCATTACAGCCTGACTTCAAAATGGATTCAATAAATGTATTTTCTCACCCGTCTACAAACAATAACCCACAATGACAAAGTGAAAACATGTTTTTAGAAATGTTTGCTAATTTATTGAAATAGAAATACAGAAGTCTCTCATTTGCACAAGTATTCACACCCGAGTCAATACTTTGTAGAAGCACCTTTGGCAGTGATTACATCTGTGAATCTTTCTGGGTAAGCTTTCCACACCTGAATTGTGCAACATTTGCCCATTATTATTTTCAAAATTCTTCAAGCTCTATTAAATTGGTTGTTGATCATTGCTAGACCTATATTTTCAGGTCTTGCCCTTGAATTTTCAAGTAGATTTAAGTCAAACTGTAAATCGGCCACTCAGGAACAGTCACCATCTTCTTAGTAAGTGTACAGTAGATCTGGCCTTGTGGTTTAGGTTATTGTCCTGCTGAAAGGGGAATTCATCTCCCAGTGTCTGGTGGAAAGTAGACTGAACCAGGTTTTCCTCTAGAAATATGCCTGTGCTTAGCTCTATTCTGTTTCTTTTTTTATCCTGTAAAACTCCCCAGTCCTGAACTATTACAAGCATACCCATAACATGATGCAGCCACCACTATGCTTGAAAATATGAAGAGTGGTACCCAGTAATGTGTTGAATTGGATTTGCCCGAAACATAACACTTGGTATTCAGGAAAAAAAGTTAATTGCTTTGCAACATTGTTTGCAGTATTACTTTAGTGCCTTGTTTGAAAATAGGATGCATGTTTTGGAATATTTGTATTCTGTTCAGGCTTCCTTCTTTACACTCTGTCAATTAGGTTAGTATTATGGAGTAACTACAATGTTGTTGATCCATCCTTAGTTTTCTCCAATAACAGACATTCAACTCTGTAACTGTTTTAAAGTCACCATTGGCCTCATGGTGAAATCCCTGAGCGGTTTCCTTCCTCTCCGGCAACTGAGTTAGGAAGGACACCTGTATCTTTGTAGCGACTGGGTGTATTGATACACCATCTAAAGTGTCATTAATAACTTGACAATGTTCAAAGGGATATTCAATATCTGCTTTAACATTTGTTTTACTCATCTACCAATGGGTGTCCTTCTTTGTGAGGCATTGGAAAACCTCCCTGGTCTTGAATCTGTGTTGGAGATTCACTGTTCCACTGAGGGACCATACATATAATTGTATGTGTGCTGTACAGATATGAGGTAGTCATTAAAAAAATAAATGTTAAATGCTATTACCGGTAATGTGACTTGTTAAGCACATTTTTACCACTGAACGTATTTAGGCTTGCCATAACAAAGGGGTTGAATACTTATTGATGGAAGATATTTCATTTATTTATATTTTTTATTAATTTGTTTAAAAAAATTATACTTTGAATTATGGGGTATTTTGTGTAGACCAGTCACAAAAAATCTCAATTGAATCCATTTTAAATTCAGACTGTAACACAACAAATTGTGGAAAAAGTCAAGGGGTGTGCATACTTTCTGTAGACAAACTTTTCTGTATTGCATCCACAGGTAAAGAGTGTATATATAAAATATATAATAATTATAAGTATATAATTTAATGTATGAAATAACATTGTATAAATTAATGTATGACTTACAATGAAAAAGTGGTTAGAGTTAGTTGATTTAAAGATAGGCATGTTGGCACTAGGCATGTAACTATGCATGTAAATGTTAAACTCATGCAGTAGCCTGCATCAGTTCATTTTTTTCTCTTTTAATAATTACTACAGACACCAAACAACCAGGCAGCACAACACCACTGAAGACTAGCTCATGTAATAACGTAAATGATGAAACACCAAAAGGTATAGCTTTTATTTAAAGATAGGCATGCTGGCACTATTCATGCAGTATATTCATATCAATAGCGTTATGCATGTTAAAATGCAGAAGCCTGTCTGTTCATCTTAATTATTTTCTGGCTTAGTATTTACCACTACAAGCACAAAACCAGTCAGTACAACACCAAAGACTAGCTCATGCAATAACGTAATTGATAACAAACCAAAAGGTATATTTCATTAAATATTAGATTTGAGAGATATTATAGGAAAGTTGGTTGCTTTTGGATACTCTGACTCATTTAGTACTTGGTTGACACCAGAGCCAGAGCCTCCCCAGATCCAGCCAAATGAGGAGCCAGAGATGACTCCCAATCCACAGGAGGAACTAAATGAAGGTCAGTATCTTCAGAACAACCTTACTGAGGAGATGGATAACCAACACTTCAGCCCTCAATAAGACTGAAAATTGAATTTTCACAATTATTCACTCAGCCCAACATCTTCCAATGACAAAGTCAAAACATTCCCTGTAATAAGAGAGTAATATTGTGTAATAAAAAAAACACAGATCTTTTGAACTTTTCCTGACCAGTCAAAAATGGCAGAGTGTGTGATTCCAAGATGTTTTGGATTGGCTGCCTGTCCTGCTGCTGTGACATTCTCTCCAGCTGTGACTTGAGCCGGAGCCCGGAGGCCATGTCTCCTCAGAGGTAGCCAGGAGCTCTGTGTCCGGGCCAGCCCCAACGGCCAAGAGAAACATGGGGAAATAATGTCATTATGAGTGGGCCGTGTGGAGGAGGGCAACAGGCACAGTCTCAATCAAAGAGAGAAGTGAGGAATGGTGAGATGAGGCCAGGATGGATGAGGAGATGGAAGTGTTATATGTGGGTTGCAACCCAAAGGTCGATTCGGGATAAAACAGGGTGTTTTTGGATTGATGCACTCTGGCCAGTCCACTACAGACCCGTTGGCACTGTAGAAGTGTATTCCAGCCTGGAATGTCATCAGTGTCTGTGGTTTGATTCAAGACATGCCAGGATGAACTAGAAAAATAGGAAAATATCAGAGAGACAGAGTTGTGCAATTACACATGCCACCTATAACTCAGTTATGTTAATAAACAATTACATTCATTTTCAAATGTGTCAGATGACCAGTTCATGCCATTGGTCACTCCAGAACCAGAACTCCAGGATGAACGGGGAGATGGTGAGAGAAAATTGTTCCTCGTTTCTCAACATAGCTACAAATTCACTTTTTATTTAGCCTGTTGAATTGCTAGTTAGAAGATGTGTGAATGTGAATTTGACATTCATTTGCCCTTATTCCCTTCCACAGATGTAAAGGGTGAGACCTGGCCAGAACTCCCTGTTCCCTCTCCTGAAGCTGAGCAAGAGGCCATTTTAGAGGGGGACTACACACCCTTCCCTGAGGAATGGGATCCAGAGGCAACACCTGGCCAAGAGGGGACCCCACCAGCAGAGGCCAACCCCTACCTTGCCGAACCAGCCAAAGAGGTTCCCACTGAGACAGCAGGTAAGGGATTCAATGAAATTCAATCTTTATTGTCCCAGTACGGCAATTAATTATGCAGTCAGGACAGGAGTTATATCCCACTTAAGACACACCTCATTTACATTTACATTTACATTTAAGTCATTTAGCAGACGCTCTTATCCAGAGCGACTTACACCTCCCTCTTATGGTTCCACAGGAAGAGGGTAACAGGATACTAAACCCTTATTACTCCCTTCAGGGGATCTGACCTCACCTCCTGACCTCAACCCCTCCTTCACCTAGTCCACAGATGTCCATCTGCCTCCCCTATAGCAATCCTTTGATCTCCTCCCGTCCATCCAGCACAATCCACAGCCACTCTGTCTTTCTACAGATCTCACTCCTTAATATACTATGCGTCTGATCTATCATGTTTTTAATATCTCAATGTTCAACATTTTGAATCCAACAATACACACCACAGCATTTGGGCACAGTGTGGGAGATGATAGCTGAGCCATATCACACATATCACTATTTCACTGTTCCTGGAAATTGCATTTGACAAGGTGTTTCACAATCTACTTTGAGTCATTTGGAGTCAAATCAAATCTGACACAGACATCAAATCTCATGTTTTTCTAACTCCAGACTCCAGTGTTCCTGAGGGACAGCCTGATTCCAGCAGCAGCCCGTCTGCATTAGACACAACTCCCCCTAGATCCTCCTCTGAGCCCACCCCTGCCTCCCCCCAGCCCTCCGACCAGGTCTTCCCGAGCTCAGAGCCCCAGCCTGGGCCTACTCCTACAGAGGACACCCTTGAACTCTTATCTGAAGGACAGAGTGAATTGGACCCTGAGGGTCAGAAGGCAGAATCTGACAACACACTGCCAAAGGACTCTGAACACAGACCCTCAAACCCAGAGAATGCTGCCACCACACCAGCCTCTGACCCAACCTCTACCGGCCCCACACAGGGTACACCCTCAGGCCCAGAGGAACCGGAGGCTACCCCTGCATCTCTAGACAGCACCACCCCCTCCACCAAGCCTGACCAGACACCCAGTGCCCCTGAAGGATCTACCCCAAGCTCAGAGCAGGACAGCTACAAGGAGAATTCCCCAACAACCACCCCTTCAGACCCACAGGATCCCAATGCGGCCTCTGATAGTGGTCCCGAAGCTAAACCTGGCAGAGTGGACACCCCAGAAAGTTTTGATGACAGCAGTATCCCCCAGACTGGAGATCTGGCAACACCTCCCACCTCAGATCCTCAGGCCACATCCACAGACCCAACGGGACATGAAGAGGAAGGAGACAAGGCCGCACCAGAGGAGACCACTACAGACCCCATGAAGCTCACTCTCGTCCCCACCATCAAACCCACCCCCAACAAAACCACAGTGAAACCCAAGCCCAGCAAACCCACAGGGAAACCCAAGCCCAGTCCTACACGGCCCAGCACCCTCACTGATATCAACCAAGATCTGGGCACAGACAACCCCAGGGACTACCAAGCAGGTAAGCTTAACCATGTTGGATCTTGCTTTGTATTACTTTAATACTATTGCAACGAAACAGTCAAAGTGGTAGAGCACCTATTACTGGGCAATGGTAGAGTCACCAGCCTTATTACTGGGCAATGGTAGAGTCACCAGCCTTATTACTGGGCAATGGTAGAGTCACCAGCCTTATTACTGGGCAATGGTAGAGTCACCAGCCTTATTACTGGGCAATGGTAGAGTCACCAGCCTTATTACTGGGCAATGGTAGAGTCACCAGCCTTATTACTGGGCAATGGTAGAGTCACCAGCCTTATTACTGTACAATGGTAGAGTCACCAGCCTTATTACTGGGCAATGGTAGAGTCACCAGCCTTATTACTGGGCAATGGTAGAGTCACCAGCCTTATTACTGGGCAATGGTAGAGTCACCAGCCTTATTACTGGGCAATAGTAGAGTCACCAGCCTTATTACTGGGCAATAGTAGAGTCACCAGCCTTATTACTGTACAATGGTAGAGTCACCAGCCTTATTACTGTACAATGGTAGAGTCACCAGCCTTATTACTGGGCAATGGTAGAGTCACCAGCCTTATTACTGTACAATGGTAGAGTCATCAGCCTTATTAATGGGCAATGGTAGAGTCACCAGCCTTATTACTGTACAATGGTAGAGTCATCAGCCTTATTACTGGGCAATGGTAGAGTCACCAGCCTTATTACTGTACAATGGTAGAGTCACCAGCCTTATTACTGGGCAATGGTAGAGTCACCAGCCTTATTACTGGGCAATGGTAGAGTCACCAGCCTTATTACTGTACAATGGTAGAGTCACCAGCCTTATTACTGTACAATGGTAGTCACCAGCCTTATTACTGTACAATGGTAGAGTCACCAGCCTTATTACTGTACAATGGTAGAGTCACCAGCCTTATTACTGTACAATGGTAGAGTCACCAGCCGTATTACTGTACAATGGTAGAGTCACCAGCCTTATTACTGTACAATGGTAGAGTCACCAGCCTTATTACTGTACAATGGTAGAGTCACCAGCCTTATTACTACATCGATTTGCCAGCCTATCCTTTCCTTAATGTGTCGCATTGGATTGTATTACTTCTCTTGGATGAAAAGAGCTTCCTCTTGCCAAGTGTAGCGGCACTATATTAACTGGTGACAGTCAAAGGTGACAGTTTTCCCATAGCCTAAGACAGTCCAGCACTTTCTGTGGTTTAGAAAAAGTCCTCAGCTCCTTCACAGAGCAAAACAGAAAGAGGTCACATTAAAGCAGCAATCAGCAGTTGAAACAATAACAAACCGTTCTCACGCCACTGTTTAAATAAAAAGCTGAGGGACGGGCCTGGAGAAATATAGACTATGGATACAAGGACTGACCAACCCTGATATCAAAATTATAGTTTTAACCATATTGAGGCTATTTAGTGTTTGTTTACATTTACTTTGTTTACAAACATTGGAGTAAAACAAGTTTATATTTTGGGTTCTGATAAAGTACGACAGCTGAACTCAGCTCATGAACTGTTATATTCTTCAGGAATCAATGGGTACATGTCATTCATTTATAAGTCAAAAAGAATTGCTGTAGCAACTGCTGATTGCCCCTTTAGCCAATTAACACTTGGACAGACATTTCAAATGGTCCTAGTTCACTTGTTTTTCTAATTAGTCCTCTCTTTTTCTCCAGATGAACACAATGACACCAACATCTGCAGCGGTCGTCCCGTCGGCGCGGTGACTACGCTGAGGAATGGGACCGTGGTGGTTTTCAGAGGTCAGTGCCAGACCATAACACTTGGTCTAGATACTGTAATTATATAGTCTATGTACCAGACACACCAGATGTTGGGTTTGCATTCCTAGACCGCACCCTGTCTGCCTTTGTGATGTTGTGACTGGACTGTCCTTCAGCTCTTATCCACATTTTGTAGATGTGACACTGATTGTTTTCAAACCCAAGAGAACCCCAAACATGTAAATGTTTCACGTTAATTTACAAGGGTAAAGATGGTTAGCTACAGTAAGACAACCCCTGTATTATAGACTAGAAGATAGAGGGTAGGCCATCATTGTAAATCATTTGTTCTTAACTGACTTGCCTAGTTAAATAAAATAAAATAGGATGAGGATGAAAAGTAATTGAGGATGCAGATGGACATACCATACCAGTGTTGCTTCCACTGTCCTCCTTCTTTAGGACACTATTTCTGGGTGTTGGACAGCAATAGGGTGCCTGGACCTGCCCGTGGGATCACAGACGTGTGGGGTATTCCTTCTCCCATCGACACAGTCTTCACCCGCTGCAACTGCCAGGGCAAGACATACTTCTTCAAGGTACACCACCTATGTAACATTAAAACATAAGATACCCAAAGCAAATGGGAGAATTTCCATTTTGTCATACAGTATTACTGACTTGAAGTGAAGGGTATCTGTTCAATAGGCCTAGAATGTAACTATCCCAAACATAGTGTTATAATACCTACTTTTATACTACATTAAGTGGAGTTGATAGAGAACAAAATTGTTTATCTATGTGCCTTCTCCCCTCCATAGGGTTCTAACTACTGGAGGTTCGAGAATGGCATGATGGAGCCCGGCTACCCCAAGTTAATCAAGGCGGGCTTCGATGGGCTGCAAGGACAGATCACGGCTGCCCTGTCTGTGCCAGAGTACCGCAAGAGGAGAGAGTCGGTCTACTTCTTCAAGAGAGGTGACTGACTGCTGTACACTACTTACCCAGTGGAGGCTGCTGAGGGGAGGACAGCTTATAATGTCTGGAACGTAGCGAATAAAATGGCATCAAACACATGGAAACCATGTGTTTATTGTATTTGATACCATTCCATTCCAGCCATTATGAGCCCGTCCTCCCCAATTAAGGTGACACCAACCTCCTGTGACTTACACCATAATGTGACAATATTAACTCTGATATAAATACATTAGAATAATTTGTATTGCTAAAGCCAGTGATAATAGATTTACTCATAGGTTTCGGCTGTTTCTGGTAAAGCACAAAAAACAAGCATGCCCATGTCATCCTGAGCTACCACGTCTGATATCTGTATGATTGTGTTCCAGGAGGCTTGGTGCAGAAGTATTCCTACCAGTCTGGCATCAGCCCTACATGCGGCAGGAAGGTCCACTACTCTGTTTATACCGTACGCAACCGTGTTGCTAGGCAAGCAGGTAATGAGCTGCCCAACTTGACATTTCAGTCCTTTCACTGAACATTTTATTAGTCTGAGGCAGGCAGTGCTGAGAACCTGGAAAACCACTCACGGACAGGTTTTATTTGATCTGAGATGCATTTAGTTCTCTATAAAGACTCAGATGCGGCTCGGAAGGAGGGTAAGAGAAAGAGGAAACGAGGTTCACAATGTTTTAATGTTTTTATTAGAAGTAAACCGACAGATTTAAGAACTACATAATTTCCTCAAACTGGAATTTGTACTCCAAGACACATGTTCCAGTTCAAATATCACACTCCTCAAATTACATTTTGTCACTCTCTAAACTGAACGGTCTCTCCTCTCAGCGCCTCTGCTGGGACAGGAGATCAACATCCGTCTGACCTGGAGAGGCTTCCCGTCCACCGTGACCTCCGCCGTTTCTATCCCCACCCACAAGAAACCAGAGGGATACAACTACTACCTCTTCTCACGCTGTAAGTATTTAGCCAAGATACTATTTTTATTACCCAAATCCGAGCCTGTAGCCTGTCTGATGAAAAATGGTTTGGTGGAAAACCCTGCACCTGTCGGTCTGCTGTAAAAATCCAGTCCTAGACCTTACACAAAGTAATGTCGGACACATCTGAGCCCCATGTGTCTAGGCAGGGTGGGTCAGAGAGGAGGGTGGAGTAGATGGGTCTGCTGGCACGGCTTGGTCCGGATCCTGTCCGACACATCTGAGCCCCATGTGTCTAGGCAGGATGGGTCAGAGAGGAGGGTGGAGTAGATGGGTCTGCTGGCACGGCTTGGTCCGGATCCTGTCCTAGAAGTTTGTATCAACAGCAGCCCTTCCTTACTCCATAAGGAGGGAGGTGTTTGTCTAGTCATTGTCATTAAGATACCCTGAGCCCCAATTTAGTGTCTGCTCTGGCCAATTAAGAGGCCTCCCACAGGTCATGTTTTTCTGACAAAACATGGTTCATTTTTGGTGGTTCTGTCAGTATCATATTGCTACACAAACTTGAATATTCTTGGACATATATGAAGTGATTAACATTTTCCTTTGCCAGTTTTACATTTTGCATGGTTCAGTTCAAAACTAGGAAACTCTGCAAATGAGAGACCAAGTGAGCCATTTGGTCCAGAGACCAAGTGAGCCCATATTTTCCTCAAATTAACCCACCCTCTTCCCGTGTCTTTCAGCCAAATACTACAACGTCAATATGGGAGATGAGCGACCTTTCATAGCAACTCCCCCGGTGAGCTCTGCTCCCCAGAAGAACTCCGCCAAATACTTTTTCAACTGTCCAAAGGAAGTTTGAGGAGAAACAGCAGGGACATTCAAAAACAGATTCACTGACACACCATTTTCCTAATGGATCTCAAACTTTATTAGCATCATTATTCATAAAATCAACATCACAATGTTTTAGCAAGGACTCCACGTAACAAATCTTTAAAAAAAAAAGATTATTCATCATAACAATGAAATGATCAGTGATCACCATAACTACAGCAGATACATCATTTAGATTTCTGGTAAACGCAGGTTCTCTTTGGAACCAGGGTGCCCAGTCTAGTAGCAGGAATGAGGTCTTGTGGAGATGGAAATAATGTTGGGGCAGGAGCTCTGATCAGTTGTTTATCGGGCAAATCTCCTCCCAGTCCCAGTTACACCCCGTGATGGCAACGTCCCTGGTTCCCATCAAACGAGACATATTAGTATGAGACAAAGGTCTGCTTTATTAATGTAAAAACAAATCATTCTGATTCTGTACAGCGCCTGTATAATATATAATGCAAAGACAATGCTAATGTAACAAATAATTTTAGATGAAACATTTCTCTTCTGCATTTTTTGACTATTAAAATCGATTTAACATCAACAATTAATCTCGACTTGGTTTTATATGTTGTATTAAGAGCTGTGCACAATATAAATGTCTGTTCACTCACCTCTCCTCATGCGGTTCTCTGTCCAGCGTTGGAGCTGTCGGCTGTGTCCTGGTCTAGAGGGTTTGGGCTGAGTCCTACTAGTGTCTAAAGCAGAGAGAAAGGGAGCAGTTACACACGGCTCATTCTAACACTACTACAGACAAAACCGAGAACGCAATACGGCCTACTAGTCAGAGACAATGGACCATTTAATTAAACATTCCAAGGAGGTCAGAGCCAAGCTCCTATAAAACCAGTATAAATACTCACATTTGAGAGGAATCTCACAACTAGAATGTAGACCAAATCCAATTCCAACAACCAGTATGAATGGAGGGGTATTGGTAAGGGTATAGAGTAGGCCTGTTGGCTTGGGTAGGGCACACTAAGGTATTGAGGGTTAGCTAGTGGAGGTTAGAGGTTAGAGTACTGCAGACCTGTTCAGTAGGCTACCATAAAGGGAATCTGAACGCTGTTCGCTAGAAGAGTCCGCTGTTTCAGCCTATTGCATTTCTTTGCAGCGCATACATAATTTCAGATTTTCAAAATGTATAAAATCTCAACTCTAGTGCAAAGGCATTTTAGAAGCATTGCCTCTATAGCCAATACTGAACACTCGTCCATTTTTCATCCTGCAGTCTTCTAAACCCCCGACCCCATTTAAGGCCAAGATGTTGAGATTTATTTTTTATTATTATTTTGTAATGCTTTTTGTGACGTGGATCATAATTACTGCTAATTAGGTTAGATGATCCTCGTAATGTTACGTGGAAAATACAACTAATGGGATGCAGAATTAAACGTATATATCACACGCACAAATGCGACCAGTTATTTTTTGTATACGCATTTAATTTATTTCACTAGCAAACGCGAGTGAACTGCTGGCACTTTAGAGCCCACTGAATGTCCATCTTATGTTAGCTTGAAACAATTAGTGTTGACCTTTCCACAACACACGGAGTCGAAAAGGGATTTGTCCATGTGTTTACGTACAGCTGACAGTCGGCAAACTCAGCATCACAACAAACAGGAGGGGCAGACAAGGGGTAGCTATGTCCAATAATGATGTATTAATCTCCATGTCCATTTACACAAACTCCGTACATGTCTGTGTTGCAGCTCGAGAAATCGGGATGTTAGATTTACTCAGTGGATTTATTTTTGATTATTTTTGTATTTATAAAAACAACAGTAAAAAAAAAAAAACAAAAAAAAAAAAAAAACAGGCCCTATTAATTTCTGCTTACTTTTAACTCGGATCTCGTACCTGCATACATCGACAGAGAATTGCATAGTTGGTATGCAAAATGTGTACATGTTGGCGGGTCTGGTACTGTAGAGAGTTGGGGTCAGTACCTGCAGAGCTGGAGGAGAGTTCCTGGCTGGTAGAAGGCAGGCCGCAGTCATCTGAGACCTGGGTAGGTTCCTCTATCTCCCCCGCCCGAGACATTACAGGTTCCAGAGACACCTCCACACTGGACACAACACACAGGTCATTCACTATGGAGATCACACTATTACTGTTGTGGTTCAAATTCAGTCAGCTATACAATTTGAAGCTTTACTTTTGATGAATTTCATAGAGTAAGCAAAGTGGTCTCACAGGTCTCCCCCCGGCGCCATGAAGACATCATCCCTCTCGTCCCCAGGACTAGGTCCTTCGGCCACCACCAAGACTGGGGTTGAGGTGGTTACCATGGAAACAGACTGAGAGGTGTGTTCCGTGCCGTCAGATGGCGGGACCTCTGCAAATATGGACACTGGTGGGAGGGGGAGAGAATTAGCAGACGCTTATCCAGAGTTTGTTGAAATGTCTGTTACTTGAACACAAACATTTATATGGGCTGCAATCTGAGGTGCAGTTGACTCTAATGAACTTATTAACCCCCTAGAGTCGATTGACGCACTGGTTGCACATTTAAAAAAATCCCCATCAGTCTGTCAGTTTAAGCTAGAGATCTGTTTTTTTGCATTGGATGCTTCTCAATGGACTCCATCCACCAGTGTCGCACTTCCGCATCTGCAGTGAAAGGTAGCTAGAGCGGTGTTTGTTAGACCAAGAGGCATCCCGAAAAGTCTTCTCACATTAACGTCTATAGCGTCTGGACCATTTGGGCCACAAACGAATGGGACTCCACTCTACGACCCCCACAAGTGTCACAGGTCTCATCTGAATGTTAACCAATACCGGTTTTAAGAAACAAATCGAAGTAGTTTTGTGCCTACCCCCAAAAAGGGGTTACATACAGTACCAGTCAAAAGTTTGGACACCTACTCATTCCAGGGCTTTTCTTTATTTGTACTATTTTCTACATCGTAGAATATTAGTGAAGACCTCAAATATGAAGTAACACATGGATTAATTTAGTACCCCAAAAAAGTGTTCAAGTAAATATATTTGAGATTCATCAGTAGCCACCCTTTGCCTTGATGACAGCTTTGCATTCTCTCAACCAGCTTCATGAGGTAGTCACCTGGAATGTATTTAAATTAAGTGGAATTTAACCCCAAAGGATTTGACAAATGTGATTGGTTTACCATATAACACCGGCCTACGTCTCGACTTATGCTACGCAGAATATCAAATCTCAACGACTGGAAAAGTGTTTAGCGTCACCACATCCTTATGATATACACTACTGTTTAAAAGGTTGGGGCCACTTAGAAAAGTCCTTGTTTTTGAAAGAAAAGCACATTTTTTTGTCCATTTTAAAACATCAAATTGATCAGAAATACAGTGCACACATGGTTGATGTTGTAAATTACTACTGTAGCTGGAAACGGCAGATTTTTTATGGAATGTCTACATTGGAGTATAGAGGCCCATTATCAGAAACCAACACTCCTGTGTTCGCTAATTCAAGTTTATAATTTTAAAAGGCTAATTGCTCATTATAAACCCTTTTGCAATTATGTTAGCACAGCTGAAAACTGTTGTCCTGATTAAAGAAGCAATACAACTGGCCTACTGTAGACTAGGCCTGCATCCCGGAGTCACCTCTTCACTGTTGAAGTTGAGACTAGCATTTTGCGGGTACTATTTAATGAAGTAGCCAGTTGAGGACTTGTGAGGCGTCTGTTTCTCAAACTAGACACTAACGTCTTATCTGTTGTGCACCGGGGCCTCCCACTCCCCTTTCTATTCTGGTTAAAGTCAGTTTGCGCTGTTCTGTGAAGGAGTAGTGCACAGCATTGTACGAGATCTTCAATTTCTCGCATGGAATAGCCTTCATTTCGCAGAACAAGAATAGACTGATGAGTTTCAGGAAAAAGTTATTCATTTCTGGCCATTTTGAGCCAGTAATCGAACCCACAAATGTTGATCCAGATACTCAACTAGTCTAAAGGCGGCAAGTTTTTTTGCTTTTTTAAATCAGCAGAACTGTTTTCAGATGTGCTAACATAATTGCAAAAGGGTTTTCTAATGATCAATTAGCCTTTTAAAATGAATAACTTGGATTAGCTAACACAATGTGCCATTGGAACACAGGAGTGATGGTTGCTGATAATGGGCCTCTGTACACCTATGTAGATATTCCATAAAAACTCTGCAGTTTCCAGCTACAATAGTCTACAATTTATAACATTAACAATGTCTACACTGTATTTCTGAACAATTTTATGTCGTTTTAAAATGGACATAAATAAGTGCTTTTCTTTCAAAAACAAGGACATATCTAAGCGATACCAAACCTTTGAACGGTAGTGTGTGTGTATATATATATATATTCATTGACCACAAGAGACAGGTTGGAATGTGACAAACACTTGACAAATCAACTTCTTCTTTTCTAAATTAGTGCAGCTTGAATTTGTTGATTAAATACAGGACATTGTAAACAATAACTTTAGAATTGTGTCATACAAGTATGCTCAATACAAAAGAACCAACTCATTGCAGCTCTGCCACAAAAATGGAAAAGGCAATTACTTAAAGGAGAAGGAAATTAATAAGTTTGTCATCCACCATTAAAAACATTCATAAATGGCTTAAAATAACTAATATAAATCATAAAATATATCAGTTTCACTAACAGTCAAGAGGGTTGACAACTATGCTGCATAAAATTCAAGATAGTTGGGAACAGATTTTCCATGTCCCAATACCATCGGGTTTATGAACTGACATACAATTGATGGATCAATTCATTATTTTCAATTAAAGCCATTATCTAAAATTCTCACTACAAAAACAATGCTCAGTATACGGGGTATTCAACAGTTAGACCGGTGCAGACTGCCATGCGGAAACAGAACAGAGCATCTCTTTTGGTACTGTCCATCGATGGCTTGTTTTTGGAGTCAAGTCCAGGAATGCTTATTATGACATAATATCTGGGTGTGGTTGGACCTGCAAACTGTATTGCTGGGGGACTTTAAGGACCAGTCAGTCAACAGGAAACATTGTGCACTTAGGTTATATATATATATATATATTTTTTAAAGCAGAAATGTTGCAGATGGGGGCAGATCAAGTCCCTATTGTGACACCATGGGAGAATGGAGGGATGCATTGCAAGAGGAAATGGTAGAATTATGATTCATTGGGAAAAATGGGTTTATCTGTGTCTATCTAAAGGGTGGAATAAGTATATTGACAAATATACCGTGTAAATGTCTGATGTCCTTCAATCATGGGTGAGGGTTGGGATTATTGCATGTATTGCTTTTCATTATTTATGTTTTGTTAAAATAATAAAAAATAAAAAATTCAGGACATGACTGTTTGAAGGACAAAAGGGCCAAAATGCAGTACTGTCCCGCACAATCCAGGATCATGTAGTCACCCTAGTGTGTGTGTGTGTGTACCGTACCTGGGGCAGCCACCTGCAGGGGTGTGGTGGGAACACTGAGGCCCCCAGACTCATCCTCATTACCAGGCAGGAACAAAGGACTATCATACATCCCAAGACCTACAACATACACACACTTGACTTCACCAAAGAGAGATGAACATGGCAAAAGTAAGATCTCTCCTAATCAAATATCTCTAAAAGGTATCTGAGAAAAACAGTGAGGAGCATATAACTAACATGTTGATCTCAGTGGTGTGTATGAGGAAAGAGAGAGTGGGTGTGTCTCAATGGTAGGGTATGGAGAAATAGAAAAGAGATGATGAGGTTTGCCTAAGTACAGTCCAGTACCTCCTTGTGATGCCAGATGTCCCAGGTCAGAGTGGGAGGTGGTGGTCTGGGGCATCAGGTCCTCTGGGGTGCCGAACCTGAACCGGGGTACACCAGCCACCTGGGGAGAACTGGACCATAGAGAGCGACAAGAGGTTAGAAGTACTATGGGGTTCCTATGGGGACTTTACTAGTGGTGTTTAACAGCTGGTGTGTGTGTTTCTCACTGGATAGCTTCTGCAAAGCTGTCAGAGCGGTGTGGCGGCACCAGAGTAGGAGTACTGGGAACCATCCTGTCATCATCGGCAAAAAAGTGCTGCTGTAAGAAGGCAGAGGGAGGAAAGAATATTATACTAGATCCTGAGCGGAATTTATTTTTGGGTCCGATACAGTTTTTTTTGGGGGGGGGGGTCAAAACTCACCGATACATCTGCCGATATACTGTTTTACAGCAAGTAAATGAAAGTAATATTTTTACACATCAAATTTTCCTAAATTGCCATACAAAAGAACTGTCCAAGAAGTAATTCTTCAAATGGTGATTTATTACATTGTGACAATGACACATGAGAATGGCCACATTTCAGATTTCCTTTCCCCCCCCATTTTATTTATTAAATATCGGTATAATTATCGTCCAATACCAATATAGCGCTAAAAGGACAACATCAAACACTGACAACAGAACACATGAGTTGCAGTTTAAAAAGGGATAGCGCGAAATGTTCTACTTAACCAGATAAACTTGTGTATACAATTGTATATGTCTGAGGGGCAGTTTAAAGGAAGTTGAAGGATGTTTTCACGAGCCATTGCTAACTAGTGTTAGCCAATGCCTGGAAGTCTATGGGAACAGGTAGCATGCTACCTGTTCCCATATTATGACTTACTCCAATATTGTGACTTACTCCACCGCTGGCCATCCCAGGGGTGAGCTGAGGGACTCTGCCTACCGACTGGCGACGCATGGGGCGCTGTAAGGTACACACACACACACACACACACACACACAACTCGGTACTACACAGATAACCATACCACAAAAACAGCAATACAATTGTCTTACGCACAGACACACATAGTGTAACTGGCTATATTGAGTCATAAGCACAAACCTGTACCTGAGCAGGGGGTCCCCGTTCCTGGGTGATGTTGAGGCGGGGGGGCAGAGGATGGGGTGCTCTCCGTGGAGACTGGTGCATTCTGGGAGCAGAGCTGGTTGGGTCACTTGAGAAGGCTTCCATACTGCTGCTGCCCTCGACTGACAGAACAGGAGACGACACTGTGGTTTAGTTTGGCAGAGTTCCTACATCAAAATCCAACACAAACGTAATCTCTCCATACAGACAGACGCAGTTACATCATTGTCTGTTGAACTAACAGATGCCCCAATAATATTGTAAAATAGGCTCATGTCTAGCAGTTTCCGACATGTTGAATCTACTGGCTTGGTTAATCTACCAACAGAGCGACTAAAATGTATCTCTCAATCCAGACAGACACCAACATATTACATCTCTCTGTCACTCAAGTGTCAGATGTCTAACCGACTGTGGAAACAAGTGTGTGACAGTTTCCATCGTCTTACAGCTGTGTGTCTGGGAGTCAGCCGGGCGCTGGGTGGAGTCAGATGCTCCTAGACTCTCCTCCGTCTCCGTGCCTGGGTCTGTCCCATCAGGACCCTGGGAGGGAGGGAGGCACACACAGTGGGAGAGAGAGAAGACGAGGAAAGAGGGCGGAAAGAGATGTTACAGGATGTTTCCCACGCACTATCTACTGCCCTGCAGTGTTGGGGTAAGCCGCACATGCTGATCATGATTAATATCCCCTGTACAGGCATTCCCTTAGAGGTCTAGTAACTTTAAAGCTAGCTAGACGAAGAGGGTGTGCCCCGCTTTCTTCTGCATCCACACCCTGACCACAAAGCCCCCACCCACCCACCCTTCTCCCCTGCCAACCTTCCAGGACCTTCAGTTCCCACACACACCGTCACTCTAGATCACAACACAGACATGAGGTAGCAGAGTGTAGCAAGAGCACTGGTGAGGCACCAATTCGTCACACAGAAAAACGTGCATGTGCACACAACTTTGGTTACAACATTGCCTGGCTGTAACATCCAAGAGACATGACAGTTGGAAAGAATTAGGGAGTGGGTGCAAGACAGGAAATGAGAGAGAGTGGAATTACAAAACACATGCTGGAAATTACAGCGTTAAGTTAGTAACTGCGCATGTGTGTGTGTGGATCTTACCTCTGTGTCGTCGCCTTCATATGCCTCATTGCCATCTCTGCTCCCTTCATTGCTCTCTTCCCCCTCATCCCCCATCCCTCCATCATCTTCATCCTCCTCCTCCTCCTCCTCGTCGTCATCCTCCTCCTCCTCCTCATCATAGTCCTAAAGAGAGGATGTAAAAGGTCTCAATGAACAGTCAAGTTGAATTTCAACATTGAGTATGGGCTGCATATCAACATTTTCATCCCATCAAATAGAGTTCCAGATTTCTAAGTGACATATACTCTCAGATCGTTTTAGGCAAGATTTTTGCTAGGATTTGAGAGAGTTCAATTGACCATTCACTAAGCCCCGTCCCCAAATGTTGGGCAACCAATCACAGAGAGCAAACACCTCAGGCAAGCTCACATTTGAAATGCATGAAAGCCATTGAGGGCATAACAAAAACTGAGTTTTCATCCAAAAACAAATTGTTTAAATGGCTAAATAATTTAACAGTACACCAGGGGTACTTGCTACTGTGATTCTGGAAATGCAGAGCCTGTTGGAGTATTTGTAGAATACAGAATTATACTTGTGTTATAGTTTGCTAGCTCAGCCGATAAAGAAGCCTTCACTTTATTGACCACTCAACATTGCTGACGCTAGCTAGCTAAGTCGCCAGATAATATAACTAGGCTTTTTTCTAAATGTTAGCTAGCTAAGTTATCCATGCTATGAATAGAAATTTAATCTGCTGTCGACATCTGGATAGGATTTGAGAGTGCATGATAACAACTGACTGCATGCCGACAGTGCATTCAGAGCCATCCAGTGGCTAGCAACACAACAACCTTCATTTTACCAGGTTCCTGTGAAGCAATTGTAATGACAATCCACCATGACACACACGAGAGTCTCCTGATTAGAATGGGGTAGTCAGTTTAATTTCATTGTGTATTAGAAACACACTATGAGATCACTGTGAGGGGATTTCGCCAGTGGTTAGAAGAGGAAATTGGGCTTCCTGGGAAAATGTAACAGTAACCAAGGCTTAGCGAAGGATCAATTAGTGTCTAGCAACTAAAATATTTCAAATCGACTACAGTCGATTCCCTTTGTCCGTACCGGTTCCTCTTCCTCATCCTCCTCCACCTCCTCCTGCTGCTCGTCCTCGCTTTCAGAGTCGGTCACTATGACGATGACATCGTGCTGGGGGGGTTCTTCGTTGGCGTCGTATGAAAATGAGATGAATGCGGTCTCGGACAGGAGCATCTCTACGGGGACAGACTGAGACGCTGCACCCTCTTCAGCCTCCTCTAGTACTGGGTACTCCTCCTCCACCTGCTGACACACACGATTAGACACACAAACCAGACTGAAAGACCATATCAGCCTCTCGAGAGAATGGGTAGTACACACATACCTGGCTGGTCTCTGGGGCTTCCTGGCCCTCGCCAGGCACCAGTCCCTCTGCACTGCCCTCAGCCAGCACCTCCTCTTGGGCCTCTGGCTCCTCTGGGTCGACTCTCTGGATGATGCGTAGCTTCTTGGGGATGGGGGGTTCAGAGGGGTCCTCCTGGGGCGTGTCTGTGTCAGCCACCATAGAGCTGTCCTGCTCCTCCTCACGAGGTCTCTTGGACATGGAAGATGTTCCTGGGGTGGCTGAAACTGGAGAATTGAAAAATACACAATTCTAGCTTAACTTGGTAGATATGCTGTTCATTCAATATTAGAGGACCAGTGGTAATGCAGTGAGAACTTCACTCATTGTCAACCCTTAAGCTTAGTTAGACAACACTACTATACCCCAAATCTATAGAAACTCCTGGTTAGATTTAATCAAGACGCCCACCTGTCCCAAACACGGCTGTTGACGTCGACGGCCTCTCCATTTGCGAACTGGGTGCCGCTTCCATTACTGGGGCCGGGGGCTGCTCCTGATTGGCTGGTTCAGTGTGGGGCAGGCTCTGTTGCTGTGTTGGCTGGACGAAGGCTGTGGTCTGGGTCTGGGTCTGCTGGACCACCAGCATTGGGTTGGTGGTCTGAACGTTGGGGCTGGTTGACCGTACTGAACCGCTGGCACTGCCGTAAACAGTCACATGCTCAGGCGGGCCCTCGGATGACTGCATGGCTGGAGGGGTCACAGGTGACAGGGTCAATACTGTTCAGAGATGGAAATACCATCTCTGCGGTCTGATTCTCGATCCTTCCGTCTGAAATTCTCGTTCTCCCCCTCATTGATCTCATCTGATTCAAGTAATAAAGTGCACTTCAACTACCAAAACACTTCACAAACAGCCATCCTGCGCTTTAAAAAAGACCAATACTCAAATATTAATGCTATAACATTCACATCACACCAACAGTGATATTGGTTCCACAGAACTCACCTTCCTGGTTCTCCACCTGTGTGGTTGGCATGACGGTGGCAGTAGGGGTGGGGGTGGGCACAGTGGCAGGGGTGATCATGGGCCTGATGCTTGCCCGGGGGGTGGGCTTGTTCCCAGGGATGGCAGGGGGCTTGCTGGGGCCTTGAGCACCCAGAGGGGTAGGCTTGATGTTGGCAGTAGGGGGCTCAGAGGTACTGGTGCTATGGGGAAGGGGAAATACAGATGAAAACGTCATTGCACAAGTTACCCAAGTGGAGTGAGTGTGTTTGCGCGAGAGAGAGCGAGAGAGCGAGAGAGAGTGTGTGTGTGTGTGAATACTTTACCTGCCCCGGTCTGTAGCTTGGGTGGTCTTCAGTGGTCCTCGCTGCTCTGTGGTCCTCTGCTGTTCCTGAGCCTATCGGTAGGAGAGGAAAAATTAAAAGCAATCCAGGCTAGTCAGGTAGAAAGCACAAGTGCTCTATTGAAATCTATGCCTCCATCTCTCACCTTGCTGGGACCCTGTTCAAGAGGCTCATCCCTCTGCTCTCCGTGTCTCTCCTGCTGTTCCCTCAGGTCCCGCAGCTCCCTCTCCTGGCGGCTCAGACGGCCCTCGTATTGGGACTTCAGAGCACTGACTCTGACCTCCAGCTCCTCCCTCTGCTGTTTCAGCTCCTCATTTTCCTTCTGCAGCTGGTCCTTGGAGCCTGGGGAGGAGGATGGGATAGGGTCAAAAGGTCCCCCCCTCTTTTTTTGCTAACATCTCATGACAGAAAATATCAGAGATCAGCATTCACATACCGTTGCGGACAAATATATTTGCACCCTTGCACTTTTCTTAAAGCTGCAATATGTAACTTTTTGCGTGACCCGACCAAATTCACAGAAATGTGAGTGCACACTATTTCTATGCTTCTTGTTCTTAAGTTTTACTTTTGTACACCAGATTCAAAAAAATTGAGAGAGAAAAAAGGTGATATTTCACAGGAGTTTAGATGTATAGTGTAGAGAATCATTGTCACATTGCTTGTTTTGTCAAACTGAAATTAGGCAAACTATTCGATACGGGTACCCCTTGTACACTGCTCAAAAAAATAAAGGGAACACTTAAACAACACAAAGTCAATCACACTTCTGTGAAATCAAACTGTCCACTTAGGAAGCAACACTGATTGACAATACATTTCACATGCTGTTGTGCAAATGGAATAGACAACAGGTGGAAATTATAGGCATTTAGCAAGACACCCACAATAAAGGAGTAGTTCTACCGGTGGGGACCACAGACCACTTCTCAGTTTCTATGCTTCCTGGCTGATGTTTTGGTCACTTTTGAATACTGGCGGTGCTTTCACTCTAGTGGTAGCATGAGACGGAGTCTACAACCCACACAAGTGGCTCAGGTAGTGCAGCTCATCCAGGATGGCACATCAATGCGAGCTATGGCAAGAAGGTTTGCTGTGTCTGTCAGTGTAGTGTCCAGAGCATGGAGGCGCTACCAGGAGACAGGCCAGTACATCAGGAGACGTGGAAGAGGCCGTAGGAGGGCAACAACCCAGCAGCAGGACCGCTACCTCAGCCTGTGTGCAAGGAGGAGCAGGAGGAGCACTGCCAGAGCCCTGCAAAATGACCTCCAGCAGGCCACAAATGTGCATGTGTCTGCACAAACGATCAGAAACAGACTCCATGAGGGTGGTATGAGGGCCCGACGTCCACAGATGGGGGTTGTGCTTACAGCCCAGGATGTAGGATGTGTTATTTTAGTGTTCCCTTTATTTTTTTGAGCAGTGTACACGGCGGATGACACCCGTTAGAAAAAAATACAGAACGGTTCCAAATTTCACTGAAAGAATAAATGTTTTGTTTTTGAGATGATGGTTTCCGGATTCGACCATATTAATGACCTAAGGCTCGAATTTCTGTGTTATTATGTTTATAATTAAGTCTATGATTTGATAGAGCAGTCTGACTGAGCGATGTTAGACACCAGCAGGCTCGTAAGCATTCATTCAAACAGCACATTCATGCGTTTGCCAGCAGCTCTCCTGTTTATGAATTCAAGCCTATCAACTCCCGAGATTAGGCTGGTGTAACGATGCGGCGTGAAATGGCTAGCTAGTTAGCGGGGTACGCGCTAATAGCGTTTCAAACGTTACTCGCTCTGAGACTTGGAGTAGTTGTTCCCCTTGCTCTGCATGGGTAACGCTGCTTCGAGGCTGGCTGTTGTCGATGTGTTCCTGGTTCAAGCCCAGGTAGGAGCGAGGAGAGGGCCGGGAGCTATACTGTTACACTGGCAATACTAAAGTGCCTATAAGAACATCCAATAGTCAAAGGTATATGAAATACAAATGGTAGAGAGAAATAGTCCTATAATAACTACAACCTAAAAACTTCTTACCTGGGAATATTGAAGACTCATGTTAAAAGGAACCACCAGCTTTCATATGTTCTCATGTTCTGAGCAAGGAACTTCAACGTTAGCTTTCTTACATGGCACATATTACACTTTTAACTTTCTTTTCCAACACTTTGTTTTTGGATTATTTAAACCAAATTGAACATGTTTCATTATTTATTTGAGGCTAAAATGATTTTATTGACGTATTATATTAAGTTAAGTGTTCATTCAGTATTGTTGTAATTGTCATTATTACAAATACGTTTATTTAAAAAATACAAATATCTTCGATTAATTGGTATCGGCTTTTTTTTGTCCAATAATCAGTATCTGCGTTGAAAAATCGTAATCGGTCGACCTCTAGTGGCCATGTACGCCACCAACTCAATCATCCCTGGCAGAGTGGTGCAAGGAAAATAACCTCTCCCTCAACAAAACTAAAGGAGCTGAGCGTGGACTTCAGGAGACCGCAGAGAACATGCCACCATCCACATCCACGGGGCCACAATGGAGAAGGTGAAAAGCTTAAAGTTCCTCTGCGTACACATCATTGATCATCTGAAATGGTCCACCCACACAGACCGTGTGGTGAAGGAGCAACTGTGCCTCAAACCTCGGAAGGCTGAAGAAATTCAGCTTGACCCCTAAGACCACCCCAAACTATTACAGATGCACCATTGAGAGCCTCCTGTCGGACTGTATCAACGCCTGGTACGGCAACTGTACCGCCTGCAACCGCAGGGCTCTCCAGAGAGTAATGTGGTCTGCCAAAACACATTACCGTGGGCACAGTGCCTGCCCTCCAGGACACCTACATCATCAGATGTCACAGGAAGGCCAAATAGATCATCAAGGACATAAACCTCCCGAGCCACGGCCTGTTCACCCAGCTATCGTCCAGAAGGCGAGTTCAGTTCAGGTGCATCAAAGCTGGGACCAAGAGACTGAAAAACAGCTTCCATCAGACTGTTAAATAGCCATCACTAGCTGGCCTCCACCTAGTACACTGCCCTTAGTCATGGTCGCTCGCCGGCTACCACCCAGTTACTCAACCCTGCACCTTAGAGGCTGCTGCCCCATGCACATAGACATGGAACACTGGTCACTTGAATAATGTTTACATACTGTTTCTCTAATTTCATTGGAATATACTGTATTCTAGCCAATGCCACTCCGACATTTTTCATTCTAATATTTATATATTTCTTAATTCCATTCTTTAGATTGTGTTAGATACTATTGCACTGTAGCATTTTGCTACACCCGCAATATCATCTGCAAAATATATGTATGCGACCAATAAAATGTTATTTGATTTGACGCACAACCTTTGACAAAGACCACGTTTTTGGACACTGGGTTGAACATTGCACTCCAAAACATCTTAATATTCTGCTGATTCCATGTCTTGCACACGTTCAAGGTCCCCAGTACCATAAGTAGCAAAGGAACCACACAGCATTATCAAACCTCCTCATGTTTGGTTGTAGGGAGGGGGTTATTATCTTTGAACGCTTCATTTGGTCATTGGTAAACATAGGAAGGCCCCACTGCTGCAGGAGACAAGAAAGCCACCCAAACAAGCCTAAATCCTGGGGGAAATGTTTCGTGGACCAATATATCAAACTTACAGCTGTTTTGTAATACAGACCACTGCTGTGGGGATATCAATCACCTCTGGTGAGCCATCGGGGACACCGGCCCCCCATGTTAGGGTCCTGTTAACTCAGGCTAGCTTGGCATGCTAGCCTGCGACAGAGGCTCTTCACAGTGAAGAGGGCACAGTGTAGACAGGAGCCAGGGGAGGCTTAGGCTTCCTGGAAATGTTGCAGCCCGAGGAAAGCGGAGCACACCGAGTGGGTGTCTTTGGCCGATGTCTTGTTTCCACAGGAGCAGATTCATGTCGGGAGCTTTTCCTCGTTTGGGGTGGGAGATGCTTTTGTCGCCATAGGTTGGATACTATGTTTTTAGCTGTCAGAAAAAAAAACTAGCTCGGTAAGCTAGTCCGATAAGCTAGTCCGATAACCCACTAATCACTAGCTCTCTCTGAAGGCGGCACTCTGTGTGATGGCCGGATACAGTTTCCGAAACAGGTCAGAAAAGATAGCTCGGGGTGTAGCTTGTAAACATTTCTTGTTGAAGTAAAACTACCAAAGCTAGCTACCGGTGGCTAGCTTGCTAACGACCGGATACAGCTAACTTGGTCGTAAATGAGTTACCCGTGTCACAGCTGTACCCATTCCTCCCTCAAATAATTTTCCTCTAACTATGGTGAAGGAAAATTGTCACTGCCGCTCAGTCCTGAGAATAGCACCCGGTGCACGAGTTGTAAGCTCAAGTCTGTAAACAGTTTAGCTAGTTCTGGAAAACGCAGTCGTGTCGAGGTAAGCTTTCTGATGAAAAGCGAGAAGAGGTGTTTGAATGACTCAGGTACTGGGTTGGACTTTTTGTAGGGTAGGAGGGACACCCCAGACTCACACGTCGTCTCGACAGCCAGCCAATAATGGCTGGCGTAGTGTAATAAAGGCTGCTGACGAATACGCTGGGGGAATATCCCGTAAGTGAAATACCGAAACTAATACTTGAAAGAACACAGCAGTTGATGTAGGGCACCTCTCAAAATAGTAAGAATTATAGCAGTTTGCTTCTGAAGAGTGGGCCAAATTGCTAGTGGAAAGGTGCAGCAGGCTCATTTGTCTGCAGTAATCTTGCCCAAAGGCTGTGCAACCAAGTACTAGCTCCAGGGTGCAAATTACTTAAAAAATAAAAAGACAACTGGAATGGACTAAATAAAAACTCTAAATTTAATTTCACAAAAATAAAATTGGTTATGCAATGCTGAAGATACAATAACAAGGTGTGGAGACCAAAAATGTTTTCAATTTAAACTTATTTTAGAGGAAAAATGGAATCATTTAAGAAAAGTTTGAATCACACACTGAATCACACACTGAGAATCATTGAAGAAAAATTTGGCCGCAACTGTATACTTCGATACAAACCTCAGCCACACTCAAGCTTGAGCCACAGTCAGGTTTGTCTGGCCTGGCCTCTTACCCATAAGCTGGTTGATCCTCTGCTTGGCCCCGACAAAGGCCTTCCTGGTCTTCTCCTCCTTCTCAGCCATCTGCTGTCTGAGGGTGTCCTCCTGGGAGGCCTTCTCCTGCAGCTCCTGTCTCAGCCTGGTCAGCTCTGTCTGCAGCCTGGAGGCCTGCTCCTGTGACCCGCGCACCTCCGCCTCACGCTCACCCACCACCTGAGGGGAACACACCAAGGTCTGTGTTGGTAATATGGTTTCATACAACCAGGTACCTTTACCACCCTTTCTGAGCCAGTAGGCATTTACAATTTTGGCAAATGTCATCCTGGATGTTGCCTGGGAAAAAAGTATAGGGGAAACACTGCTCTGACCTTGTTGAGGTTGTCCAGCTGTCCCTCCAGGTCTTTGGTCCGGGTCTCAGCCTGTCCCAGGGAGTCCTTCAGACCCTGGAGCTCCTGGGCTGAGGCCTGCTGGGCCTCCTGCTCCTGGGCTGGGGTGGACGCTGCCTCAAACACCATCTGGAGAGGAGATCAGTCCAACGCTGAATACATTACGGCAGGAATCACACACTGAGAATGTCTATTTAAATCAAGGACATCAGGTTAGACATCGAGTGTTCAACTTGATCCCACCTGGACCAACACATTTGTTTTTCAGTGACAACATGAGTAAGGGTATTATTAGTTTAATGAGAAAACAATTGAGATGAATCTTGTTCTTGAATCTTGGGAGTCTGAGTGAATTCAAGGCTGGGTTTCATGAAACAGCTTAGTTACAAATCAATATATATACATTTTTAAACTTTGCCCTGTACAAAACCAGAACAGGTACCAGTTGTTTCACCAACTGACCTTGTCGTGCTCCACCTTGAGCTCCTCATACTGTGTCTTGTAGCGGCGTCCGATCTTCTTGACCTGAGTGATGGTGCGGAACTTCTCCTGGATGTCCAGGTTCATGGCCTCCATACTCCTCCTCCGAGCATCCCTGTCAGAGCTTACCTTCCCCAGACCCTCACGCAGCATCTGCACCTGGCTCTGGAGGGACGTCACCGAGCCGCCACTCCTACAGGGAGATCATACATTAATATAAAACATCACAAAATACTTTTTATAGTACAATCAGCAGATACTCACTTTTTATGTCTTGCGTTGTTTGCCAATTCATTGTGTAGCATGGTGTTTTTACAAAATAGGTTCCTCATTGAATTCAGCTTCCTTGCTGTCCTTGGTACCATTTAATAACAGAAAAGTCAAACTGAGCGGTATTCAGTTTTGGATTCCAGACTATATATTCTCTTTATATTGCAGCCTAGGCTAACTCACCTGGCCACCTCAGCCTTGAGTCTGCCCGTCTCCTCAGTGAGCTGCTGGATGCGTTTGAGGTGAGCCTCCTTCTCAGAGTGGAGACGCTTGTACTCCTCTGGGTCTGTGTCCTTCTGCTGGCTCACCAGGTGCTAAAAGGGACACACAGGAGTTAAACAGAACACATTACATTTCAAATCCAAAGTCAATAAACGGGCTTTCGGACCTTAGACAAACTGTGAGTCACAAGGAATCGTACTTTGGGAATGTTTTTGTTTTATTTGGGGTGGGGGTATTTGTTTTCTGTCATTGAGTAATATTTCATGGGTATGTTATAATATGATTGGGACAAATTGTGTAAGGAATAACACTAACCTGTGTTCTGGCCTTCCAGCGTTTGATGTCCTCTTCCAGAATCCTCTTCTCTGCTTGCAGCATGCCGCTCTTCTCACTCAGTTCAGCGTTGGACTCCTGCATGGGCATTATGTCCGACTCCAGCTTACGCACCTGACAGACAGGGAGAGCAATATGAAGAAAATGTCAATCAAAACAAACATTTAAAATAAAAAAATAAAAAATAAAAGTTGGCCTCCCGCCAAAAACAGGGACCAAATCCACACAAGGTTTCCAGAGAAAAATTACTTAAGATAGGGTTTTGTTATTATAACCAAAGGTTGGTGCTTTGACACTGAGAAAGTAAACCTGCTGTCTTACTTTAGCCTGTGTCTGCTGGAGCTCCTGCTCCATCCTCTCCTTCTCCTCCCTCAGCATCTTGTTGGTCTCCATCAGGACACTCATGGTCTCAGTCTTCTTCATCAGCTCATCATGCTTAGCCAGGGTCTTAGCTGTCACCTGGGGTCAGGGATTAAAAATCATAAGCAGCACTGAGCTATTATCATCTTAAACTGCTCTCTCACCCATACCCTCTTCATTTATGAACAAAACTGTTTTTCCACTCTCCATTGAACAGGCAATTTAGTCTAGGAAAAGGCTTAACTTCTTTGAGATAGGGGGCGCTCTTTTAATTTTTGGATAAAAAACATTCCCGTTTTAAACTAGATATTTTGTCATGAAAAGATGCTCGACTATGCATGTAATTGACAGCTTTGGAAAGAAAAAACTGACGTTTCCAAAACTGCAAAGATATTATCTGTGAGTGCCCCAGAACTAATGCTACAGGTGAAACCAAGATGAAGTTTCATACAGGAAATGCCCCAGATTCTGAAGGCGCTGTGTTCCAATGTCTCCTTATATGGCTGTGAATGCGCCAGGAATGAGCCTGCCCTTTCTGTCGTTTCCCCAAGGTGTCTGCAGCATTGTGACGTATTTGTAGGCATATCATTGGAAGATTGACCATAACAGACTACATTTACCAGGTGTCCGCCCGGTGTCCTGCGTCAAAATTATTGCGTAATCCCCAGGTCCATGCGCGTTCCATTTCTTCAGAGAAGAAAGTCAACTGCCACGAAGGATTTATCATCGATAGATATGTGAAAAACACCTTGAGGATTGATTCTAAACAACGTTTGCCATGTTTCTGTCGATATTATGGAGCTAATTTGGAAAAAAGTTCACGTTTTAATGACTTAATTTTATTTATTTTTCTTACCCAAATGTGATGAAGAAAACGGAGGGATTTGTCTACACAAATAATATTTTTGTAAAAACTGAACATTTGCTATCTGAGTCTCCTCATTGAAAACATCTGAAGTTCTTCAAATGTAAATGATTTTATTTGAATGCTTTTCTTGTTTTTGTGAAAATGTTGCATGCTAAATGCTATGCTAGGCTATCAATACTCTTACACAAATGCTTGTTTAGTTATGGTTCAAAAGCATATTTTGAAAATCTGAGATGGCAGTGTTGTTAACAAAAGGCTAAGCTTGAGAGCAAATACATTTATTTAATTTCATGAATAGTTAACGTTGCGTTATGGTAATGAGCTTGAGGCTGTATTCACGATCCCGGATCCGGGATGGCTAGAATCAAGAGGTTTTAACCTGGGTTCAGGTAACTACCCTATGAAGCCATAAATCATTGGCTGTCCATAGTGTCCAGCTCACCTGCATTCGCTCTCTCTCAGCACTAAGGCTCTCCTGTAGTTCTCTCAGCTCTCTCTCCAGGTGCTCTACTCTCAGCCTATGGCGAAGACTCTCTCCTTGGGCCACCTCGAATCGAGACTCCGCTATCTCCTTCTCTCGGCGCACAAACCTGCAGCGTGACAGGGAGGGGACAGAGGCTATGATGAGAAAAAAAGGGTGTTGTAGGAGTGAAGTAATTGCATGTGGGGGGGGGGCATTACCTGAGTATCTCAAGGACCTGGTCCTGAGACTTGCCTTCCTCCGTGAGGGAGATGTTCAGAGGGCTCTCATTGGCCTGGCGCTGCAGGGTGGCGGCCATCTTGCAGCTCATGGTCTGAATCTGTTCATGGAGGAGGCTGTTCTGCCTCTGCAGCTCTTCAGAACGAAACACCACCTTAGACATCTCCTCCTAACAGAGAGAGTTCATGCACATTACAGCCTTGTGGTGCACACCAACTATGTAAACTGTACAACCCTTGCAAAAGTGACTGGCAGTTTACAATCTCTAGCTTCCAACAAGTATAAAAATATATTTTACACTATCACCATCTACACTTCTAACCATTTGCCACCAACACCATATATATTATTCATAATATAAGCATCTCCTTTGATTGCAATCAATCAACTGCAAATACATACCTTGAGGATCCTCTCCTGTTCCTCCCAGGAGACTCTGGCCTCCAGTAGCTGAGCAGAGGCTCTCTGGGCCCTCTCCTCCAGCTGCTGTCTGAGCATGGCTGCCTGCAGGGCCTGGGCCTTGGCTGCCTGGAGGGACTCCACGTCTGCAGCGTGGAGCATCATCTCACGCTCATACTTATCTTGTGCCTCTGACGCCAGCTTGGCCTGGGAGGGGGGAGAAGACCAGCATTATAGACCCGCTTTAGCTGACCTTCTAGCTGGAATGCAATACATAATGTAGTTTATATGGATGTATGAACCAGTATCACAGTTTACATGGTTAGCGACAATCAAGCTACGTAATGCTCTATACCAAGCATGCGGAAAACAAGGTAGCAAATAGCTTTGTCAGATATGCCATATGAAAAGTTGGGACACCACTGCAACAAGATAAGGGCCAATTAGCCACAGCCCACTTATCCCTCTCACCTGCTCCTGGCTGTCCAGCATGGCCTGCTGTTCCTGGGCTGCTGCCACCGCCGCCATCTGTAGAGCCTCCTGGTGGTCCGCCTGCACACTGCTCAGACTCCTCCTCAGCACAGCCACCTGACACACACAGGGATAAGGAAAACAGGAATTTAAATATTAAATGTGTGGAACAATGGGGACCCCGGCATTGTGTGAACCCAGCACTTACGTGCGCACTGGAGGTGGTTAAATAATACAGAACGCATCAGCTACCATTTGAGCTATACAGTGTGGAAATGTTTCCTTAATAGTCATAAAGCACTGTAAGGGAATAGATGTTTAGCAATGGTCCTCTCTGCATCATACCTGCTGCTCCACGGAGGCCAGGGCTTTCATCTTCTCCTCCTGCAGGCCCTGCTTCTCCTTCTCTGCCTCCAGGAGCTTTTTCTCCAACTGACGGTGCTGCTCCTGGGCTTCCTTCACACGCTCCTCAATGGCAGACCGAGCCTGCTCTGTCACCTAGAGAAACGAGGGAGAGAGTGCCAGAGGGATTTAGGACTGTACAGTTTATGATATGGGTCTGAATAAGGGTATGAGGGATATGGTTTGAAAACTAAAGTTGGAAGGTCATGTTTTTTTTTTGTTTTTTTTTTACAGCTCTGCATACATTATGAAGAAGTCAAAGTTTCGTGAGCCAATACTAACAAGCATTAGCGCAATAACTGGAAGTCTACTGGTATGCTAGCATACAGTACAATGGTATCCATGAGTATCCTACTTAGGGGCCAGGGTAGTATCCTACTAAGGGCTTAGGGGCCAGGGTAGTATCCTACTAAGGACTTAGGGGCCAGGGTGGAGTCCTGACCTGCATCTCCTTGTCCAGGGACTCCTCTAGGCTCTGGGCCATGGCTCTGTACAGCTCCATGCTGGAGGTGGCTGTCCTCAGCTGCTCTGTCAGCTCCTCTGCCCGTGTTTCTGCCTGCTTCAGGCGGCCATGCAGATCCTCAGAGTCCCCTTCTGAAACCTGGAAACCTTGAGGGGCAGGGAGTTAAGTGAGGGGGAAAGATGAGAAGATGAGGTGAGGAGAGGTAAGTGTCACAGACAGAGCACAGCTAGCATGGGCAGCATAGAACGAGAACCTTAATAAAATATCAATAACTCTGCTAATGGTGCATCTCCAGAACACATTGTTTCAGGGTTTTATTTAGCCTGTTTTACTACATTTCCTATAAAATGTCATAAGAAAAACTAATGACAGCATAGCTGTAGAGACTTGACCTATAGCTACATGGAAAACTAGGAATCCCACAGCTTTAATAAGCAAACATGCTAACAAACGTTTCTGCTAGGAAACTAAATAACTGCACTCTGACCCACAACTTATTTGTAGTGAGGCACCGAAATTAAATTTTTGGCCAATATGATACATTCCTTGCCAAAAAAACCCGATACTCAATATTTAATTTTAGCTGCCTTTTAAAATAATGATATTACAGTTAAATAGGTTACACACACACAGGCAGCGGTCCAAGGCACTGCATCTCAGTGCAAGAGGCATCACTACAGTCCCTGGTTCGAATCCAGGCTGTATCACATCCGACAGATTGGGAGTCCTATAAGACGGCGCACAATTGGCCCAGCGTCGTCCCGGTTTGGCCGGGGTAGGTAGTCATTGTAAATAAGAATTTGTTCTTAAAATGCCTTGCCTAGTTAAATAAAAGGTTACACACACACACACACACACACACACACACACACACACACACACACACACACACACACGTCCCCATTACCAGTAAAACATAATCAAATCCTATTTCTTTCACTTGTTGTTTCGTTATTCAATTGTTCAGTCGTTTCATTCTCAACCAGGATTTCTATGGAATGCCGTTTGGGTCTTTGCATGTCAAAAAAAGACCTTGTTTACTAATCAGGACCTGAATATGACGGCACGTCACAATTTAACGCATTCATTAATGTTTTACGTAGTTATTACACAAATCACTCGTATTTCAAAAGTCACAACGATTCATCGATATGTATGCTATGATGTTGTCTCACGCGCCTACAGTGCTGGTCATTAAAAAAAAGCTAGCTTGCTCATGGATGCAAACAATGTTCTTCCCCATAAACGACAATCTGTTTCAGTAGCTATCCTAGCTAGGTGTCATTTAAAATAACCCTAATTTATAAGACAGTTCTTATTTGATTAATGGTGGTCCGACTCCTCTATGTGAAGCTAGCCACAATAGGGATTAGCCACAACAGGGGATTTTGCAGTTAGCCTTCAAAATAAAAGTGTCATTGACAGTGATGCAAATGAATAGAAATAGTAGAATTATGACATAATTGAACAGATCATGCTAAACGAGGTTGGAATGTTATATAAAAATCAACAAAAATAACAAAAATCTGTTGAAATCACAGCGGATGTATTATACTTTAGAATTGCACTGGGGGCGGCAGGTAGCCTAGTGGTTAGATTGTTGGGCCTGTAACCTAAAGGTTGCAAGCTCGAAACCCCGAGCTGACAAGGTAAAAATCTGGAGTTCTGCCACTGAACAAGGCAGTTAACCCACTATTCCTAGGCCATCATTGAAAATAAGAATTTCTACTTAACCTCTCTGCACACGTAACCCGGTAGCAGGATGAAATTCGACAACATACGGTGATGGCAACATAAATAGTCATATTAAAAATTCATAAAAATACAAGTGTCTCACATGTTTCGAAAGCCTAGAATCTTGCTAATCCAACTGCGTTGTCAGATTTTTAAAAGGATTTACGGCGAAAGAAAACGATTATCTGAGGATAGAAACCCATAAAAAACAACTACTTCAACCAGCACAGGCATAAAAAAATTCACAAACTGCAACAAAATAAATAGTACCTTTGACGATCTTCCTCTGTTTGCAATCCCAATGCTCATTGTCACACAATGAATGGTCTTTTGTTTGATAAAATCCATTTTTATAGCCTAACACAAAACATTTTGTGTACCGCTTGTGTCGTGAATTCCGTATCATTCCATTTGATGACACATTCGAGGTAAATACACACACAGAACGTAACTTTTCCAGTCATGTTTGGTTTCATTGCAAACAACTGGTTTGTTTGTAACACAACCAAATCTGATGGGTCAATTCGCAGGACGTATTGAATGAAAGAAACCGATTTGAAGACAACAAGTAGTGACATCATTGTGCACCAATGATGTGACCGCTGTTTTGTTGATTGACTGTATTTTAACCCAAGGACCACTGATCGTCTTGAAATCTAGCATTTTTAGCTAATATCATCCGATTCCGAAAAGTTCACCGATATATTGTGCATCCCCCTACTTATTTGATAGATTCATGAGTGTTAGACAAAGCAAGGAAAGTGAACTTCAAAACATGTTTAATTGGAATGTGCAGCTGTTGTTGATAAGTGATGAATAAGCTAGCTTCTGACATGACTGCAAGTCTGACATTTAGCTGGGAAATTTGAAAAATATCAGAGGCTATTTAAAGACAGGATAGCAAACTGGGATTTAAACCCTCTTAAAAATAGTAATTGTGTAAGTGGCTGTATTGAAGAAAATTCTGAGTACTATCCACATTCGAGCCATTCCAACATTCAGGCTACAAGAACTTCAATGGGTGGTTCCAAAACATTCTATGATGTCTCAGAAGGCAGTCAACGTGATGTGATTCTGTACGGTGTATGTACTCTTACCTCTGATGCCCATGGGAGTGGGCGGGGAGCTCAGGGACAGACGACCACCCTCTCCACTGCCCTGCTGCAGCCTGAGAGAGCTCACCTCCAGCTGGGCAGCACTCAGCTGATCCCTGGTCTTCTGGAGCAGGGCCGTCTGGGCCTCCAGCTGCCTCTTGGTATCCATCAGCTGCAACTGGATGGGGAAAGGCGAGGAAGGGTTGATTTTGTTTATGGTATGTGACAAAATGCTTGAATTCTGCCTTTTTGAAGCAAGTCTTGGGGAAAAAAGTCTAAGTGTTATATTAAAGGAGAAAGAGGGATAGAATCCAGGTAGAAGGGGGGAGGTTGTAGTTGGACTTGGGATGATTGTTGGTTGGACTTACATCTTGGTTTCTGCTCAGCAGGTGGCGTTGCTCCACCTCGTGCTCCAGTCTCTTCTGCAGCTGGCCGATCTCCCTCTCCTGCTTCTCTATCTGGGTGTTCAGACGCTGCCTGGTGTCTGTCTCGGAGCGCTCCAACGTGGCCTGAATGAGCACACAGGGAGAACAGTTAAAACATGATACGAATGCAGAGACAACAGTGCCTCAACCAATTTATGAGTGGTTAGTGTGCGATGTATCAATTGTTTTGAGATTGGTGTGTGTGTGTCTGTAGGTACCTCTATGGTCTTGAGATTGGTGAGCAGCATGTTCTGTCCTCGTTGTTGGGTCTGCATGGTCTCCTTCTCCTGGGTCAGTCTGGACTCCACTAGCTTCAGCATCTCTCTCTCCTTCCTGAGGCTCTCAGCACGACCCTGGAGGAGGAAAACATTCAGCTCAACTGTGGCTTAGAAACTAGATGTAATACATGTATAGAAAGACCACTAAAACACACATTACGAGTGTGAGACCAAGTATTGTCTTTTTTTCTAATACAATTAACAAAATACTTGGAACACACAGACATGAGGTACACACACCTCTGCCATGTTTAGTTTCTCCTGGACAACCCTCAGGTCCTGGGTCATGGTGTGAACAGTCTGCTCACACTTCTGGGCTGCAGCAGCCATCTTCTGTCCCTTCTCCATCAGAGAGGCAATCTCCTTCCTGTAGCCCTTAACATTATCCTGAAGCATCTCATACCTGGGGGGGCACGTCACCAGGGAGGATCAGTAAGTTATCAAGCGAACTTTGCAAAAGAAATCTGAAATAACTTCTTGTTCCCACATTGAGAAAGACAAAATGTCCAAAACACTTTGGTAAGTGTAACTTACCCACAAATTCCAAGGATTTAAAAAAAACAGGGAATTTGGGCAAAGTTCACAGAATTTTACAACCCTAATCATGTGCCATTGTGTTGAATAGTGACCTGAAAGTGATGTGCAATTCTCTTACCTCTTGGAAGTAAACTCCAGCTGGGTGGATATCTTGGCATTCTGGAATCTCTGGTCAGACACCTGCTTCTGTAGCTTCTCACTCTGCTCCATCAGGGCCTTGTCACTCTCAGACCTCTCCCTCTTATAGGAAGAGAACACTTCCTGCAACTAAAAAACATACCAAACAAAATGTTCCTTTGGATAAGAGTAATGTAACCATTTTGTATAAAACTAATTGAAGGATATTGTTTGTGATCAACCATAACATGGAGGTTTGGTGGAACAAAAAGGACATATAATGTTTGATGTATCAAGCAATGCTGCATATACATGTACACCGATATGCAGACTTCCATTCTCAATGTTAAATGTTAGACTGCCACAGAATTCCTGTAGTTAGTAGGTGTATACTGCCCTCTAGTGACTGACTAAGAAAACGTGTAAAACAGCGCAGAAGATTGTGGGAGTTCACCTGTCGGAGGGCTGCCTTGGCCTCTACCACCTCGGTTGACTCGGTTGCCATAGTAATGATTCCAGTGGGTGTGGTGGGGGTGGCGGCAGGGGAGCGGCGGGGGGTGCTAGAGAACTCCTCAGCAGCTGCTGCACCTGAGACAAGAGGTCAATATGTAAATAATATATACACATCCCAAAGTTATCCACTGGGGCTGGGACAAAAATGAGTTATTGAAGAACCAAAAGCCTGCACACAGTATATGCTGCTCCAGTACTTTATTCATGCACCCACATATACAGTGCCTTGCGAAAGTGTTCGGCCCCCTTGAACTTTGCGACCTTTTGCCACATTTCAGGCTTCAAACATAAAGATATAAAACTGTATTTTTTGTGAAGAATCAACAACAAGTGGGACACAATCATGAAGTGGAACAACATTTATTGGATATTTCAAACTTTTTTAACAAACCAAAAACTGAAAAATTGAGCGTGCAAAATTATTCAGCCCCCTTAAGTTAATACTTTGTAGCGCCACCTTTTGCTGCGATTACAGCTGTAAGTCGCTTGGGGTATTTGTCTCAGTTTTTCCCATTTTTTCCCATTTTTCCCATTCCTCCTTGTTGTTGATTCTTCACAAAAAAATACAGTTTTATATCTTTATGTTTGAAGCCTGAAATGTGGCAAAAGGTCGCAAAGTTCAAGGGGGCCGAATACTTTCGCAAGGCACTGTACATTTCTGCTACACTAGCCTCATCAGGCCCTGAAGACTGAAATGTTTGTGAATTAATCTGAACCCGACCTTGCTGAGGGAAGCTGACTCCGGTGGCCTGGGCCAGCAGCACTCTGTACATATCTCTCTGCCTAACGATGGACTCAGCCAGCTGCATCTGGTGGCTCCGCTGCTCTCGCAGAGCCTCCAGCTCTGCCTGGGCCTTCTCCAGACTGCGCTCCAGCTCACTGCACCTGTGTGTGTGGGGGGGGGGGGGGGGGGGGGTTGGAATGACCTTCACTTATCCACAGACAAACATTTTACTGACACATATCATATTGCTTATGCCAATCCAACAATGTCAGATCCACAAATATATCTAGTCTAGTTGGTTGTTTCTGGATGGAGAAAAGGACAGTCGGACACTTATCTTGGGGGCTTGGGTTGAAAGCAAAACATAAATGATCTGCAAAAAATATGGACAATTAAGTATATCACACTTGGTGCCAGTGGTCTCTTCCTCCTCCCTCTCCTGTGCCTCGCTGAGCTCTCGGAGGGCCACCAGGAGGCGCTGGTTCTGCTGCTGGAGCTCCTCCACCCCACGAAACGTCACCAGGTGCTGCGTGATGACCTCTGACGTGCTGCTGATGTCAGCAGAGCTCACCTCCTCGTCATGGGCTACATGGTTACCACGCGCCTCCTCCAACTCAATGAGTAGGACACGGATCTGGTGGGGGGGGGGGGGTGAAAAGGGTATGTCCCAAACCTGTATTCTTGAAACCATCACTTTTTGATCGACATTTATTGATTTTCCACACCTAATTCTACGACAATAGTGAGGTTTGCAAGGTTATAAGACAGGAGGTTCTGTTTGGGCCATACCTGCTGCCCCATGTCTGCAAGCTGCACATCAGACCTCTGGTTGTCTCTCTCCAGGACAGAAGAGCGCTTGTTGGCCTCGTCAGTCACCTTCTGCAGACGGTGAACCTCCTGAAACACAGTAACTAGTTATAATTCCACTGAATGGGTTCTGCCACACTATAAGTGCACATCATAGGCAAGTGCAGTGCAGTTCATGAATACCAACCAAGGCAAGCGGTACCGGAGCACCAACTTTGACACCAACAGGCTCTTGAAGAGCTTCCATCCCCAAGCCATAAGACTACTAAATAGCTAATAAAATGTCCACATACACTATCTGCATTGACCATTCCATTTATATGCATATTCTACACCCACTTGATTTGCTCATGCACACACAATCATATACGCTGCTGCTACTCCGTTTATCATATATCCCGATACCTTACAGCTATACATAGAGTTGAAGGTTTACAAACACCTTAGCCAAATACATTTAAACTCAGTTTCACAATTCCTGACATTTAATCTGATTAAAAATTCCCTGTTTTAGGTCAGTTAAGATCACCACTTTATTTTAAGAATGTGAAATGTCAGAATAATATTAGCCTCAAATAAATAATGAAAAGTGTTCAATTTCATTTAAATAATGCAAAAACAGTGTTGGAGAAGAAAGTAAAAGTGCAATATGTGCCATGTAAGAAAGCTAACGTTTCAGTTCCTTGCTCAGAACATGAGAACATTTGAAAGCTGGTGGTTCCTTTTAACATGAGTCTTCAATATTCCCAGGTAAGAAGTTTTAAGGTGCACTTAAACTAGATGCGATCATGAGGTAGGGGAATTATGTATATATATTGAAACAACATCCTCTGTTCTCTCCACTGGCTTCCAGTTGAAGCTCGCATCCGCTACAAGACCATGGTGCTTGCCTACGGAGTTGTGAGGGGAACGGCACCTCAGTACCTCCAGGCTCTGATCAGGCCCTACACCCAAACAAGGGCACTGCGTTCATCCACCTCTGGCCTGCTCGCCTCCCTACCACTGAGGAAGTACAGTTCTCGCTCAGCCCAGCCCAGTCAAAACTGTTCGCTGCTCTGGCCCCCCAATGGTGGAACAAACTCCCTCACGACGCCAGGACAGCGGAGTCAATCACCACCTTCCGGAGACACCTGAAACCCCACCTCTTTAAGGAATACCTAGGATAGGATAAGTATTCCCTCTCACCCCCCCCTTTAAGATTTAGGTGCACTATTGTAAAGTGACTGTTCCACTGGATGTCATAAGGTGAATGCACCAATTTGTAAGTCGCTCTGGATAAGAGCGTCTGCTAAATGACTTAAATGTAAATGTAAATGTAGTTATTATAGGACTATTTCTCTCTATAACATTTGTATTTCATATACCTTTGACTATTGGGATGTTCTTATAGGCACTTTAGTATTGCCAGTGTTACAGTAAAGCTTCCGGCCCTCTCCTCGCTCCTCCCTGGGCTCGAACCAGGAACATAACGACAACAGCCACCATCGAAGCAGCGTAACCCATGCAGAGCAAGGGGAACAACCACCCCAAGGCTCAGGGCGAGTGATGTTTGAAACACTATTAGCGTGCGCTAACTAGCTTGCCATTTTACTTTGGTTACACCAAGCCTCATCTCGGGTGTTGATGGGCTTGAAGTCATAAACAGCGCAATGCTTGATGCACAACGAAGAGCTGCTGGCAAAACGCCCGAAAGTGCTGTTTGAATAAATGTTTACACGCCTGCTTCTGCCTACCACCGCTCAGTCAGATTATATGCAACGCAGGACATGCTTGATAATATTGAGTAATATCAACAACCATGTGTAGTTAACTAGTGATTATGATTGATTGATTGTTTTTTATGAAACGTTTAATTAGCTAGCAACTTACCTCGGCCTTCTGCATTCGCGTAACAGGCAGTCTCCTTGTGGAGTACAACGAGAGAGAGGCAGGTTCGTTATTGCGTTGGACTAGTTAACTGTAAGGTTGCAAGATAGATTTTCACCTTGTCAGCTCGTGGGATCTGTCACTCTGCCCCTGAACGAAGCAGTTAACCCACCGTTCCTAGGCAGTCATCGAAAATAAAAATGTGTTCTTAACTGACTTGCCTAGTTTATTTAATATTTATTGAAGTGTAAAAAAATAAAAAAATAAACTGATTTCCGATTGTTATGAAAACTTGAAATCGCCCATTCCGATTAATCGGTCGACCTCTACTTTATATACAGTAACAGTCAAAAGGTTGGACACACCTACTTATTCAAGGCTTTTTCTTAAAATGTTGAATTTTTTCTACATTGCAGAATAATAGTGAATACATCAAAACTATGAAATAACATATGGAATTATGTAGTAACCAAAAAAAGTGTATTACTTTATATATTTCAACAAAGTAGCCACCCTTTGCCTTGTTGACAGCTTTGCACACTTTTGGCAACCTCTCAACCAGCTTCATGAGGTAGTAAGCAAAGAAAAATGACAGCCCATCAGTACTTTAAGACATTAAGTCAATACGGAAAATGAAGAACTTTGAACGTTTCAAGTGCTATGATGAAATTGGATCTCATGAGGTCCACCAGAGGAAAGGAAGACCCAGAGTTATCCTCTTCAGCAGAAGTTATTTAGAGTTACCAGCCTCAAATATTGCAGCCCAAATAAATGCTTCACAGAGTTCAAGTAACATCAACTGTTCAGAAGAGACTGTGTGAATCGGGCATTCATGGTCTAAATGCTGCAAAGAAATTACAACTTTTTTTTATTTAACTATGCAAGTCAGTTAAGAACAAATTCTTATTCACAATGACGGCCTACACTGGCCAAACCCAGATGACGCTGGGCCAATTGTGCGCCGCCCTATGGGACTCCCAATCATGGCCAGTAGTGATATAGCCTGGAGTCGAACCAGGGTTCGAACTACTTAAGGACACCAATAAGAAGACAATTGCTTGGGTCAAGAAACACGAGCAATGGACTGGTGCAAATCTGCCTTTTGGTCTGCTGATTCCAAATTTGAGATTTTTGGCTCCAATCCCCATGTCGTCGTGAGACGCAGAGTAAGTGAACGGATGATCTCCACATGTATGGTTCCCACCGTAAAGCATGGAGGAAGCGTGATGGTGCTTTGCTGGTGATACTGTCAGTGATTAATTTAGAATTCAAGGAACACAACCAGCATGGCTACCACAGCATTCTGCAGCGACATGTCATACCATCTGGTTTGCGCTTAGCCTTGGTTGGTATTCGTGTTTTAAGAGGACAATGACCCAAAACACACCTACAGGCTGTGTAAGGGCTATTTGACCAAGAAGCAGAGTGATGGAGTGCTGCATCAGATGACCTGGCCTCCACAATCACCTGACCTCAACCCAATCAAGATTGTTTGGGATGAGTTGGACCGCAGAGTGAAGGAAAAGCAGCCATCAAGTGCTCAGCATGTGTGAAGTCCTTCAACACGGTTGGAAAAGCATTCCAGGTGAAGCTGGTTGAGAGAATGCCAAGTGTGCAAAGCTGTCATCAAGGCAAAGAGTGGCTACTTTGAAGAATCAAAAAAATATTTAGATTTATTTAATATTTAGATTTATTTGATTCCATGTGCTATTTCATAGTTTATTTCTTCACTATTATTCTATAATGTTGAAAATACTAAAAATAAAGATAAACCCTTGAATGAGTAGGTGTCCAAACTTTTGACAGGCACTGTATTTTAATTACTTTTATTTTTCATACTACTTTACTTGTGTTTATTGATTTTGAAAGAGCAAGCAAGAAAAGGCATTTCACTGTACTAGTGCAGGTGACAAAAAAATAGAATACATAGCATTGCAGTGCAGTTCATCAATACCATCTCAAATACATCATTTTCACTTACCCTAGACATTCTGGATGATACAGTTTAGTGCAGTTCAAAACCATCCCAAGCCATTGCATTTATCATGAGTTCACTGGATTTGTTTCTAATTATCCTTACATATCCTCAGATGTTTGGCTAACAAAAGTCTCTTGGTCCTCTGTATGGCAATAATAAAATGCACAAACTAAAACCCACACACCTTAACTGCCTGTTCCAGCTTGGATGAAAGGCTGGCCACAGATTTCTGCATACGCTCATGCTCATCCCTCTGGCGTTTGAGGATGGGACCCTTAGCCTCCACCTCCTGCACTATGTCATCCAAGTACTTATTCACCCGCTTGTTCTCCACACGCTCCAGTTGCAGTGCCTCCTGGGTCTCCACATACGCTGTGTACAACTGGAGAGAAGAGGTCGCTCCAACAGTTATACAGTCCCACCCTCAAACATCAGTACTATGAGCGTAATGTGTTTTAATATAACCGTTTTCTTTGCAAAGTAAATCTCTGCAGATTAATTCTGTAAATGTTAAGTAAATATGTGACGTGAAAATGTGTGACATAGAAGTGTCCTCTGTCACCAAAGCAGTGCAACTGTGGCGTTACCTCAGTCAGCTTCATGCCAGGTTTGACGATCTTGGCAACGGCGACTGCGGTCGGGGACATGGTGGTAATCGTTTCCTCTGACAGCACTGAGGCTGCACCAGCAGAGCCTGGACACACACAACCATGTACAGGGTCAAAGTTAATCCTCCATCTCAAACTGAGGTCTTCAGAGCGTGACCAAAGAAGCCACATCAACCTAACACAATTCAGTCAGTGGACAGTTTATATTAACCATCGAATGCTCATTCAAATAACATCAAACTTACTGGTAAAGAGGTTAATTCTGAGAGACATCGTCCAAAATGAAGCAATTTCACAGTCCAGTCAATTGTTCAGTAGAATCAGGCAAGATTGTGTCTAAGACCTGACCTCTGAGCTTGGTGTCGGACAGCAGTTCGTTGGCGTTCTCCAGTTCTTTTTCCAAATTGATGATCCTCTCCTTCAGCGCAGCAGCCTCATTGTCCCGACAGTCATCCATCTCCTGCAACCTCACCTCTAGGGCCTTGTTCGCTGTAGAGAGGAAAGGAGAGGATAATGGTAGCCTACTTGTGACAAGCAAACCAAGTGCCCATGTCTGAAGGTTCACCATTGAGATGGTGTCTGTGTGGTTTCTCTCTCACTCTCACCCTCTCCAGCATCTTTCAGCAGCTTGTGCAGCTCCTCTACAGCCCCACTCAATTCCTCACTCTTGGACTCAGAGTCTGCAGCAGCTCCCTGGGAAATCAAGGTAAAGGGTTGTTGGCCAGTGTTGGGAAAGAAACAATGTATTCAATGCTCCACATCATCCAGCACAAAAATGTTGCATGCACCTGTTAACTAAAATGTTCTCCAAAAGCTTACTTACAAAAAAAACATCAAGGTAGCAATGATGACCACCATTATTAGGGAGCTATGGACTATTCACTGGAATCCAAAACAAATCCAAGACTTGTTCTACATACCTTGTACAAGTTGGAGAGCTTGATGTTGGCATTCAGCTCGTTTCTAAACTTCTCCTCCATGCTAGCCTGCTGCTCCTTATCCTCTTTCAGTTTGTTGATTATGTCTTCAGCCTGCTTCTGAAGGCCTTCATTTGAAGTCTTCAAACTGGTCACTTGGTCCTGGACTCTGTTCAACTACAACAACAAAAAAGACAACTATAATGTTGACAGAGTACTGGGGGAGAAGCCAGTCAGGTAATAGTTTGTTTTTGATATGTGAATGACTCCATACTCAATAGATGAATATGATAACCAGAATGTACAGCTATAAAAATATATATATTTTAAACTGTCATGTTCTTACCTCATCCTCTTTGTTCTCCAAGCTGCACTTCAGCTCCAGGATCTGGTTGCCCTTCTGGCGTGAAAGAGCCAGCAGCTCCTCACTTTTAGCCTTGAGCTCTGCGTTCAGCCAGGCAGTCTGGCCTCGCAACAGCTCCTTTTCCTGCTCCATACGCTTCTCACGGTACTGAGGGAACCGGCACAACAGCATGGATTACACATGATATATACATGTATAAGATCATTTCACCACCTTCCTTGAGAGGTGGGTCCTATTCAAGTGGCCACGAGCTACAGAGCGTTCAAATAGGCTCACCTTGATGTTGACCTCTGAGGATTCAAGCTCATCCAACTTGAGCTGCAGCCCCATCTTTGAGGCATTGACTTCCGCCACTTTGTCATTGAGGCGCTGCAGGTCCTCTGATTAAAAAAATAAATCCAATAGACATTAGATCAAGTGTGTGTCTGTGTGTTTGCATCTCTCCACATAGATTCATCCATACCACTCAGATAGGCCACTTCCTGGGATCTCCTCTCCAATGTACGCACAAGCTCCCGCTTCTCTGCCTCCAGTTCATTTTTGGCTTTACAGAGCTGGGCCTAGAATAAAGATGTTAAAGCCAATGTCAAGCCCAAAAAAGGTGTCAACACGAACCTAAGGCTGGGTGATATGGCCTAAAAAATGATCAATGGTTTTAATGTTCTCTAAATAAGCTTTGTTGTAAAATTAAAAGGTCAAACACAGCATTTCAAAACAGTCAGCAATAAATCTAATGAATTCAGGGCTTTTGAAATTATACATTTAAAAAATATATTTTTTTTTACCTTTATTTAACTAGGCAAGTCAGTTTTAAGAACAAATTCTTATTTTCAATGACGGCCTAGGAACAGTGGGTTAACTGCCTTGTTCAGGGGTAGAACAACAGATTTTTAGCTTGTCAGCTCTGGGATTCAATCTTGCAACCTTTCGGTTACAGGTCTAACGCTCTAACCACTAGGCTACCTGCCGCCCCATATATGCCTTCCACAACCACAAGACCGAGTAATAATTAATTATTTTATGAAAATAGTCCAGCCTGCCTTTTCTTTGCAATAATCACTCTTCTGGCTTTCAAGTCTGTCTATGAAAATACCCTTTGTTGCAAATGTAACCAGAACCATGAATAATGCACATTCAGTAATAATGACTAACTTCTTGCAGCAAACATAGAAAATTAACACAGGTCTCAAACAATCCCTTAAGCACAAGACCACGTGCAAGTGAGTAGCCAGCTAATCTTTATAGTTCAAGTTTAGCCAACATGGATACATTTGCTAGCTAACAAGGAAGAAAAGTTTCATTGTTATGAATACACCCTTCTGTCCATCTCTAACTGTTTGAACAGCATGCTAGCCTGTCCACTTTGTTTAGATATTGAAATCAAGTGGCCTACCTTATTTCTAAGAATGAGAACGAGTTGCCAATTCCTTATACAATTATGTTTTATGCTTATTTCACATTTAGAAAAACAGACTAGACAGCTAGTCGTCTTTGGTTGAAATGCCGCAATGCCATGCGTGACAGAAAAATAACATTAATTTCCAAAGGGTATCATTAGAAAGCTTAAATTCTCTATTACAGTAAAATAATGTCTCAATGTGTTTCGGTATCAATATGACAAATTCTGTTGTACCAAACCGCAAATAGCAAGTTGAAAATGCTTGTCAGAGAGGAAGAAGTTCTCTCTTAGCTTTGTTGTTGTGAGTGGCAGGGTCTTGGTCAGGGTGTGTGCAAACAGTGAGAAAGAGACTAACAGAGGTTTCACTCTCACCAAAATAAGCCCAATGTTATTCTATGGATATAAGCTTGGCGCCTTAACAACGACTCCCATTGTTAGGGCGGAGGCATGCACATCTCGTCATTACATTCAGATCTCTGGTGTAAATGGAAGGTGCACACAGCACAGAAGGAGCTTAGGAGACTTGACCAAAAATACATAAGAACATGTGGAGATAAACACTTATAAAAAACAAAAAGTATAAGTTGATTCATGTGATAGAGTTATTTGGAATATCGGGCAAAACAAATTTGAATAAATGTTATATATTACCTAGCCCTACACAAAGCATTAAAGAGGTGACAAGACCATGAGGCTCTCACCTGTTCAGATGTCAACTTCTCTTGGTTGATTTCATACTCTTTATTCTTTTCTAGTACACTCTTGAGTTCTTCATCTATAAACAAAAATGCAATTTCATAAAATAGTGGATCGTCATCCCCAATGATGGGATGTACTTGTCCCAAGGTCAAACTTGGGTCATGGTCAGTAAATTGCAAAGGATCACATACCGGGTTTACATACTGTACATGTACTGCAGTGGTAAGTAAAGAGCCTTTGAGTGGATCAAGAAGCTAGTTCCACTTACCGATCTTGGTGAACTCCTCTCGGAGTTTGTGGTGCTGTTCAGTCTGGGTCACAAACTGTTCCTGACTCTGTTCAAGACGTTGCACTTTCTCAAAGAACTGTTGTTCTACAAGAGTGACAACACATGTTAACGTTGCTGCTATTGTCTCGAAGGCGTAATGATAAATCAAAGTAGTTTAATAAAGTTATCTGGGAGTATAGAGAAGTTCTTAACAAACGAACTAGTCATCCACCACGTTGCCAACATAAACCAGTAAGCTAAACAATTTAGACATGGCTGATTAACAATGTTGACAAGCTACCCTAGCTAGCTAACGATTTTTTAATCCATCATATCACTATGCCTTGTGAGATAAACAGTTGGGAAAGGCCATCCACGTTCTGCGATAACGAACGTACAATATAAAATATTTGTTTAACTAAACCTCATTGTTCGATCTGTGATAACATCTTTTTTTTTTTTTTATAACTAAACCAAGATAGACCACTGCCCGTCGTTTCAAATGGGAACAAATGTGTCATGGTGGGAAGAACAAGCCTGGGGCGGGCGGAGCCAAGCAAGAGCAAGCGAGATCCTATTGGCGCTTACTAACACGCATGCGCATATTTCCGTTAGGGAACGCCTACTCCATAGTGCAAGTGCACAAAAACTACTCTTACTAAACAACACAATTTTTAAAAAACACTTTGGCAAAGAGAAAAGTCTACAAAAAACTTAGTCCACTGTGTTCGTAACATATTATAGTTTTAGGAACAGAACATTGTATGGAGATCAAATGTTTAATCAATGAGCAAATTAGCACAATGTCGGCCAATATCCATCTCGTTCCATCTTCTCCCACTGCAGGCAACAGGGCTTCCTCTCACTACCATATTTGGTAGTGAGTGGAAACGCCACGCGGATATTTCAAATGTATACATCCGGTGAAAAAACAAAGAGACATATGTATCTGTGATTCTGTCGTTAGCTAGCTACGTAGCCTAGATAACTTTAGCTAGCGAGCTGGAATTGTACACATCATTACAATGACTTATTCGGATATAACTTACCGCTATCGACTCTAAATTGCTCCTGGTGTGACTTGAGGGAATCTATTTCATATTGCAGATCAGAAAATAACTTTTCTAGTTTATTTTGAACAGCTTTTGGTAGCTTCGCTATCTCAGCGCGCTCCAACGCTTGAAGTAGCACTGTAGCCATATTTCAGCCACACCAACTCTGCTCTGAGCAGGCGCATTGATTACTTGTTCGCTCACATCGTGGTGTATGATGGGAAAAGTAATGTTTACTTTTTTTGTGACTGGGAATGTAACTTTAAAGTCCTGATTGAAAGTGCACTTCAGTCCAGCAAAAGGTCTTATCTGAGTCTTTGAAACCAGTGCTGAATGTTTTCATCTCAGGGTTTAATAACTTTTATTCTCATTAAAAAACAGTTGTATTATATTACCGGTACAATCGCTAAATCCAATACAATATAAATCTCCTGTTACAATTCCACCAGTTTACAGTGACTTTAAGCAAGGAGTTGCTCTTTTTTTATTACACCTTTATTTAACCAGGTAGACAAGTTGAGAACAAGTTCTCATTTATAATTGCGACCTGGCCAAGTTAAAGCAAAGCAGTTCGACACATACAACGACACAGAGTTACACATGGAGTAAAAAAAACATACAGTCAATAATACAGTAGAAAAATAAGTATATACAATGTGAGCAAGTGAGGTGAGATAATGGAGGTAAAGGCAAAAAAGGCGATGGTGGACACCAAGGTACTTGAAACTCTTGACACGCACCACTACCGCCCTGTCGATATTCCTGTAGTTCACAATAATCTCCTTTGTCTTGCTCACATTGAGGGAGAGGTTGTTGTCCTGGCACCACACTGCCAGGTCTCCGACCTCCTCCATATAGGCTGTCTCATCGTTGTTGGTGATCAGGCCTACCACTGTTGTGTCATCAGCAAACTTAATGATGGTGTTGGAGTCGTGCTTGGCCACGCAGTAGTCGGTAAACAGGGAGTACAGGAGGGGAATGGTATCCAACACGTGTTTGATACCATTCCATTGACTCCATTCCAACATTTTGTGAAAATGTGTCAATTTCAAGATATGAATTCATAGTGCATTTTACATAACTCTCATGGTTTATTTAAGAAATACCTAGGTGTCTGGTTAGACTGTAAACTCTCCTTCCAGACTCACATTAAGCATCTCCAATCCAAAATTCAATCTAAAATCAGCTTCCTACAAAGCATCCTTCACTTATATGCTGCCAAACATACCCTCATAAAACTGACTATCCTACCGATCCTTGACTTCGACGATGTCATTTACAAAATATCCTTCTACACAGCAAATTGAACGCAGTCTATCACAGTGCCATCCGTTTTGTCACCAAAGCCCCATATACTACCCACCACTGCGACCTGTATGCTCTCGTTGGCAGGCCCTCGCTTCATATTCGTCACCAAACCCACTGGCTCCAGGTCATCTATAAGTCTTTGCTAGGTATAGCGGCACCCACCCGTAGCACACACTCCAGCAAGTATATTTCACTGGTCACCCCCAAAGCCAATTCCTTCTTTGGTCGCCTTTTCTTCCAGTTCTATGCTGCTAATGACTGGAACAAATTGCAAAATCACTGAAGTTGGAGACTCATATCTACCTCTCTAACTTTAAGCACCAATGTCAGAGCAGCTCACAGATCACTGCACCGGTACATAACCCATTTGTAAATAGCCCATCCAATTACCTCATCCCCATGCTGTTATTTATTTTGCTCCTTTGCACCCGAGTATCTCTACTTCCACATCTATCAATCGAGTGTTTAATTGCTAAATTGTAATTATTTAGCCACTATGGCCTACTTATTGCCTTACATCCCATATCTTACCTTATTTGCACACACTGTTTATACTTTTTTCTATTGTGTTATTGACTGTATGTTTGTTTATTCCATGTGTAACTCTGTGTTGTTGTTTGTGTCGCACTGGTTTGCTTTATCTTGGCCAGGTCGCAGTTGTAAATGAGAACTTGTTCTCAACTAGCCTACCTGATTAAATAAAGGTGAAATAAATAAAATCACCAACAAACTATCATGGTCCAAACACACCAAGACAGTCATGAAGAAGGCACAACAAATCCTATTCCCCCCAGGAGACTGAAAAGATTTGTCGTGGGTCCCCAGATCCTCCAAAAGTTCTATAGCGGCACCATCGAGAGCATCCTGACCGGTTGCATCACCGCCTGGTATGGCAACTGCTTGGCATCCGACCGTAAGGCGCTACAGGGGGTGGTGCGAACGGCCCAATACATCACTGGGGCCAATCTTCCTGCCATCTAGGTCCTATATACTGGGAGGTGTCAGAGGAAGGACCAAAAAATTGTCAAAGACACCAGTCACCCAAGTCTGCTACCGCACAGCAAGCGGTACCGGAGTGCCAAGTCTTGGTCCAAAAGGCTCCGGAACAGCTTCTACTCCCAAGCTATAAGACTACTTAACAATCAAATAGCCACCCAGACTATTTACATTGACACTGCTGATACTCGCTGTTTATTATCTATGCATAGTCACTTTACCTCAACTTTCATGTACAAACTACCTCAACTAACCTGTACCCCCCCCTCATTATTGTTATGTAAATGTATTGTGTTACTTTTTAATTGTTACTTTAGATTATTTAGTCAATCATTTCTTGAACTCCATTGTTGGTTAAGGGCTTGTAAGTAAGTATTTCATGGTAAGGTCTATTCGGTTGTATTCGGCGCATGCAACAATTTTTTTGTTTTGATTTCCAGCCATTATTATGAACCGTCCTACCCTCAGCAGCCTCCATTGCTCTACAATAGTACTGGGATATGCAGGGTCAGACTTAGCATCCTGGATCCTTAGAGAGAGTACAGGTGCTCTATAGTTGTAAAAATAGGAATCATTGTGGAGAAAAAAAAATGCCAAGACATGAAAACTTTAAGAGAGGTTGGTATCTTGGGGGGTCTTTGAATCACAGTTACATTTGGTTCCTTCTAGACCTATCGGCTGCCTTCGATACTGTGAACCATCAGATCCTCCTCTCCACCCTCTCCGTTGGGCATCTCCGGCTTGGATTGCGTCCTACCTGACAGTCGCTCCTACCAGGTGGCGTGGCGATCTGTCTCCTCACCACGCGCTCTCACCACTGGTGTCCCCCAGGGCTCTGTTCTAGGCCCTCTCCTATTCTCGCTATACACCAAGTCACTTGGCTCTGTCATAACCTCACATGGTCTCTCCTATCATTGCTATGCAGACACACACAACTAATCTTCTCCTTTCCCCCTTCTGATGACCAGGTGGCGAATCGCATCTCTGCATGTCTGGCAGACATATCAGTGTGGATGACGGATCACCACCTCAAGCTGAACTTCGGCAAGACGGAGCTGCTCTTCCTCCCGGGGAAGGACTGCCCGTTCCATGATCTCGCCATCACGGTTGACAACTCCATTGTGTCCTCCTCCCAGAGCGCTAAGAACCTTGGCGTGATCCTGGACAACAAACTGTCGTTCTCAACTAACATCAAGGCGGTGGCCCGTTCCTGTAGGTTCATGCTCTACAACATCCGCAGAGTACGACCCTGCCTCACACAGGAAGCGGCGCAGGTCCTAATCCAGGCACTTGTCATCTCCCGTCTGGATTACTGCAACTCGCTGTTGGCTGGGCTCCCTGCCTGTGCCATTAAACCCCTACAACTCATCCAGAACGCCGCAGCCCGTCTAGTGTTCAACCTTCCCAAGTTCTCTCACGTCACCCCGCTCCTCCGCTCTCTCCACTGGCTTCCAGTTGAAGCTCGCATCCGCTACAAGACCATGGTGCTTGCCTACGGAGCTGTGAGGGGAACGGCACCTCAGTACCTCCAGGCTCTGATCAGGCCCTACACCCAAATAAGGGCACTGCGTTCATCCACCTCTGGCCTGCTCGCCTCCCTACCACTGAGAGAAGTAAGCTCAGTCAAAACTGTTCGCTGCTCTGGCTCCCCAATGGTGGAACAAACTCCCTCACGACAGGACAGCGGAGTCAATCACCACCTTCCGGAGACACTTGAAACCCCACCTCTTTAAGGAATACCTAGGATAGGATAAAGTAATCCTTCTCACCCCCTCCCCCCCCTTAAAATATTTAGATGCACTATTGTAAAGTGGTTGTTCCACTGGATGTCATAAGGTGAATGCACCAATTTGTAAGTCGCTCTGGATAAGAGCGTCTGCTAAATGACTTAAATGTAAATGTAAAATGTTATCTACTAAAATCAGCCTGCATTTCAAGTCTACAGTTAATTAGAGAGCAACAATAAGCAAAACACACAAACAACCTGTGGTGAGCAAACAGACATGTATTCGGAGATAAAAAAAGAGATAGATATTGGGATCCAGATTAGATGGATAAACGGTTTCAGATACTGTAGTTGTCTCCTATTTAGCTTACAAACATGATTTACTATAAGGTTTAACAGTGGTTTGTTATACAAAGGGGTGTCTGGCAACATAACATATACAATGGTTCAAAATTGCTGTCTTCATTAGCGACAGGCTCTAGCATTAGCATAATCACCAACTAATTGACAAATGACTAACAACGTAATTATTGTAGGCCTATGTTAAATTCAAGATCTTTTGAAGACCTAAATCCAAATACCCAATAAAACATTACTGCAGTAGCAGGATTAGAAAGAGACTATAGCCTCAAAATTCAGAATAATAAAATATACCAGAGTTGGGGAAGTTATTTGTCTCTTTACATGATGTGAAAGTGACTTTAGTAAGCGTTGAGGTAGAAACACTTCTTTTTGGAGTACATTTATATAGAGCAAAGAGTAAAACCAGAGATGTGAAGCTTCTCATTGTCATTGTGTGAAAAGAGAGAATGGTACAAGGACCACCACATGGTAAAGGGGCATGTAGGTAATTTGATGTCAGAAATTAATGTTGTACTGGAGGTTGGTCTAGTGGTCAACACAGTCGCCTCCAGATTACACATGTCCCCCAACAATGGGTTCACATTATGTTTGTACTAATTCAAAAGCTTATCATTGTGATCATTCTTTAACTTGATTAAATTAATGAACTGCATCATGTTGATTACGGGTGTTCTCACATATTGTCCTCTTTAAAGTGAACTATGGGGTAAAAAAAAGCTAAATAACTTAGTTTTCCTTGTATTCACACTGCCCTTGCCTTTGAATGAGGACTCAACTCTTTTGCCAATTCACTTCACCTATTTTGTGGTCCGAGTCCTCGTTGCATTCACATTGCTATGTTTAGAAAGGAAACAAAATATTTTGCCAATATTCACTCAATGTACTCTGGGTTTTAATAAAGTGCAGGACAAGTCATTCCACCAGAATGTGCTATCGGACAGCTAATATATTGCTTTTTAATAAGAGGAGACAAATCATTGCAATCAGAACATAATATTAACATGTAAATATTATTGGTAACATAATAAATAGCAGAATAATAACTTAATTAAATAATTAAGATTAAATAATGCTGTAATTGAACATTGAAAAGGCTACAGCCCATTTAAGTGCTAGCATTGATTTTGTTCCCCTTGTGATTTTCACAAAATATACAAAAGTATATGGACACCCCTTCAAATGAGTGGATTCAGCTATTTCAGCCACACCCGTTGCTGACAGGTGAATAAAATGCAGCACACTGCCATGCAATCTCCATAAGACAAGCAATGGCAGTAGAATGGCCTTACTGAAGAGCTCAGTGACTTTCAACGTGGCACCATCATAGGATGCCACCTTTCTAAAAAGTCAGTTCAAATTTCTGCCCTGGTCAACTGTCAGTGCTGTTATTGTGAAGTGGAAATGTCTAGGAGGAACAATGGCTCAGCCGCGTAGTGGTAGGCCACACAAGCTCACAGAATGGGACCGCAGAGTGCTAAAAAGTCTGTACTCGGTTGTAACACTCACTACCAAGTTCCAAACTGCCTCTGGAAGCAACGTCAGCACAACAACTGACCTCAACCCCATTGAACACCTTTGGGATTAATTGGAACGCAGACTGCGAGCCAACATCAGTGCCCGACTTCAATAATGTCCTTGTGGCTGGAAGCAATGTTACAACATCTAGTGGAAAGCCTTCCCAGAAGAGTGGAGGCTGTTATAGCTGCAAAGGGGGGGGACCAATGCCCATGATTTTGGAATGAGATCCCGCAAAAATTACTATTATTGTTTCTTGCAAGTTGAACACTATATTTAGAGAGACATTACCTCCAGATGCATCAATGAGCAGTCCAGCTGATAAATGTTTCCCCAATTCAGACTCAAAGGGTTTTATCTACTATTTTTGAGTCAATTCATACTTGGGATAAATACAATATAGATAATGTAGTAAGAATCTTGGAGGGACCTTGAGATGGATTATGACAAGGAGGAATGGGCAGCATGTATCTTTCTACTCATGCAACACCACATTCTGCTGTTCCAGTACAACATTTTACACAGACAACATAGAACCCCATACGTTCTTAATAAGTTTGACCCTCAAAGACCCCCAAAGTGTTTAAAATGCAAAACAGGAAGTGGCACATACAGTTGAAGTCAGAAGTTTTTACACCTTAGTCAAATACATTTAAACTCAGTTTTTCACAATTCCTGACATTTAATCATAGTAAAAATTCCCTGTTTTAGGTCAGTTAGGATCACCACTTGATTTTAAGAATGTGAAATGTCAGAATAATAGTAGAGAGAATGATTTATTTCAGCTTTATTTATTTAATCACATTCCCAGTGGGTCAGAAGTTTACATACACTCAATTAGTATTTGGTAGCATTGCATTTAAATTGTTTAACTTGGGTCAAACGTTTCAGGTAGCGTTCCACAAGCTTCCCATAATAAGTTGGGTGAATTTTGGCCAATTCCTCCTGACAGAGCTCGTGTAACTGAGTCAGGTTTGTAGGCCTCATTGATCGCACACACCTTTCCAGTTCTGCTTACATATTTTCTATAGGATTGAGGTCAGGGCTTTGTGATGGCCACTCCAATACCTTGACTTTGTTGACCTTAAGACATTTTACCACAACTTTGGAAGTATGCTTGGGGTTATTGTCCATTTGGAAGACCCATTTGTGACTAAGCTTTAACTTCCTGACTGATATACCCACATCATTTCCCCTGCCTCATGATGCCATCTATTTTGTGAAGTGCACCAGTCCCTACTGCAGCAAAGCACCCCCACAACATGATGCTGCCACACCCGTGCTTCACGGTTGGGATGGTGTTCTTCGGCTTGCAAGCCTCCCCCTTTTTCCTCCAAACACAACAATGGTCATTATGGCCAAACAGCCCTATTTTTGTTTCATCAGACCAGAGGACATTTCTCCAAAAAGTACAATCTTTGTCCCCATGTGCAGTTGCAAACCAAACTTTTGTTGGCGGTTTTGGAGCAGTGGCTTCTTCCTTGCTGAGCGGCCTTTCAGGTTATGTCGATACAGGACTCATTTTACTGTGGATGTAGATACTTTTGTATCCGTTTCCTCCAGCATCTTCACAAGGTCCTTTGCTGTTGTTCTGGGAGTGATTTGCACTTTTCACACCAAAGTATGTTCATCTCTAGGAGACAGAACGCGTCTCGCTGCGTGGTTCCATGGTGTTTATACTTGCGTACTATTGTTTGTACAGATGAACGTGGTACCTTCAGGCATTTGGAAATTGCTCCCAAGGATGAACCAGACTTGTGGAGGTCTACAATTTCATTTATAAAATCTTGGCTGATTTCTTTTAATTTCCCCACGATGTCAAGCAAAAAGGTACTGAGTTTGAAGGTTGGCCTTGAAATACATCCAGAGTACACCTCCAATTGACTGAAATGATGTCAATTAGCCAATCAGTAGCTTCTAAAGCCATGACATAATTTTCTGGAATTTTCCAAGCTGTTTAAAAGCAGTCAACTTCATGTATGTAAACTTTTGCCCCACTGGAATTGTGATAATGAATTATAAGTGATATAATCTGTCTAAAAACAATTGTTAGAAAAAGTACGTGTCATGCACAACATAGATTGTGCATGACCTACTTGCCAAAACTATAGTTTGTTAACAAGACATTTGTAGAGTGGTTGTAAAACAAATTTTAATAACTCCAACCTAAGTGTATGTAAACTTCCAGCTTCAACTGTACAGTTCCAGTCAAAAGTTTGGACACACTCATTCAAGGCTTTTGCTTTCTTTTTATCTACTTTGTAAAATAAAAGTGAACTATGAACTAACACATATGGAATCATGTCATAACCCAAACAGGGTTCAATCTAAATATATTTTAATTTTATATTTTTCAAAGTTGCCACCCTTTGCCTTGATGACAGCTTTGAACATGCTTTAATTTTACCTTTATTCACAAATTCTTATTTTCAATGACGGCCCTGTTCAGGGGCAGAATGACAGATTTGTACCTTGTCAGCTCGGGGATTCGAACTTGCAACCTTTCGGTTACTAGTCCAACGCTCTAACGACAAGGCTATCCTGCCGCCCCATGAGGTAGTCACCTGGAATGGTTTTCCAACCGTCCTGAAGGAGTTCCCATCTATGCGGAGCACTTGTTGGCTGCTTTCCCTTCACTCTGCGGTCCAACTCATCCCAAAACATCTCAATTTGGTTGAGGTCGGGTGATTGTGGAGGGCAGGTCATCTGATGCAGCACTCCATCCCTCTCCATCTTGGTCAAATAGCCCTTACACAGCCTGGAGGTGTGTTTTGGGTCTTTATCCTATTATAAAACAAATTATAGTCCCACCAAGCGCAAACCAGATGGGATGGAGTATCGCTGCAGAATGCTATGGTAGCCATGCTGGTTGAATGTGCCTTGACACAGACAGTGTCACCAGCAAAGCACTCCCACCTCTATGCTACACTGTGGGCAGCACACCAAAATTCACAAATTTTACTCATCAGACCAAAAGGACAGATTTCCACCGGTCTAAATGTCCATTGCTCGTGTTTGTTGACCCAAGCAAGTCTCTTCTTATTATTGGTGTCGTTTAGTAGTGGTTTCTTTGCAGCAATTCAACCATGAAGGTTTCCTCCAGACATGACACTTGGCATTCAAGCCAAATAGTTCAATCTTGGTTTCATCAGGCCAGACAATCTTGTTTCTCAAAGCCTGAGAGTCATTTAAGTGCATTTTGGCAAACTCCAAGCAGGCTGTCATGTGCCTTTTACTGAGGAGTGGCTTCCATCTGACCACTCTACCTACCATAAAGGCCTAATTGGTGGAGGGCTGCAGAGATGGTTGTCCTTCTGGAAGATTTTCCAATCTTCACAGAGGATATTCTGGAGCTCTGTCAGAGTGACCACCGGGTTCTTTGTCAACTTCCAACCAAGGCCCTTCTCCCCCAATAGCTCAGTTTGTCTGGGCGGCCACCTCTAGGAAAAGTATTGGTGGTTCCAAACTTCTTCCATTTGAGAGTGATGGAGGCCACTGTGTTCTTGGAGACCTTCAATGTTGCAGAAACATTTTGGTACCCTTGCCCAGTTCTGTGCCTCAACATAATCCTGTTTCGGAGCTCTATGGGCAATTCCTTACACCTCATGGCTTGGTTTTTACTTGGACATGCACTGTCAATCAATCACATTTATTTATAAAGCCCTTCTTACATCAGCTGATGGCAAAGTGCGGTGCAGAAACCCAGCCTAAAACCCCAAACAGCAAGCAATGCAGGAGTTGAAGCAAGGTGGCTAGGAAAAACTACCTAGAAAAGGCCAGAACCTAGGAAGAAACCTAGAGAGGAACCAAGTTGAGAGGTGAGTCCTCTTTTGGCTGTGCCAGGTGATGATTATAACAGAACATGGCCAAGATGTTCAAAGATGACCAGCAGGGTCAAATAATAATAATAATCACAGTGGTTGTCAAGGGTGCAACAGGTCAGCACCTCAGGAGTAAATGTCAGTCAACTGTAGGACATCATATAAACAGGTGTGTGCCTTTCCAAATGATGTCCAATCAATTGAATTTACCACAGGTGTACTCCAATCAGGTTGTAGAAACATCAAGGATGATCAATGGAAATAGGATGCACCCGAGCTCAATTTCAAATATCATAGCAAAGGGTCTGAATAAATCAGCAATAAATTTATTTTAACCTGTTTTCACTTTGTCAGTATGGGATATTGTGTGTAGATTGATGTAGATCCATTTTAGAATAAGGCTGTAATGTAACAAAATGTGGGAAAAGTGAAGGGGTCTGAATACTTTCCGAATGCATTGAACAGTTTCTAGGGTTGCCCAACCAGATTCTGGTCATTAATCAAGAAACAAGGTTCTGAACCCTTTTAGACTGATTCTTTTAGAAAAGTGAAACTTTTATTAGCAAGAACATGAATGCTATTTAATTGGATTAAGGACAAGCCACTAACGATTTCAGTGGTATGAGATTTTGCCCATGGAAAGACTTAGCGCTGTTGGATGAAAGGAAATTAAAACATTAATACGGAAGTGTGGCAGTCATAAAAGTAAGGACAGGAAGGGGAAACTGTGTTTTTTTGCCGATGTGGAAGCTTATTGCATGGTGAAATGTGAGCAGAAAGTTCGGCAACGATGTGGAAACTTCATTAATATTATTTTCTTCAGTTTTTGTTATTATAAGTTACTTAGAACATTGTTTGACTATAGGCCTATGGTATATGATTATCATTGTTTCTTTCTATGTGGATGTAAAAGATATATCCATGACGGATTCACCACTTGAACAAAGGCTTTTGTCTGATATATCAATAATATACATATACAGTAGCGACCCATCATACAGGGCTACAGAAATATATACAGTACCCATCTAAAGTTTAGACACCTACTCATTCAAGGTATTTCTAAATGTGTACTATTTTCTACATTGTAGAATAATAGTTAAGACATCAAAATAATGAAATAACATGGAATCATGCAGTAACCAAAAGTGTTAAATCAAAATAGATTTTATATTTGAGATTCTTCAAAGTTGCCACCCTTTGCCTTCATGACAGCTTTGCATTATCTCAACCAGCTTAATAAGGTAGTCACCTGGAATGCATTTCAATTAACAGGTGTGCCTTGTTAAACTGTGGAATTTCGTAATGTGTTTTAGCCAGTCAGTTGTGTTGTGACATGGTAGGGGTGGTATTCAGAAGGTAGGCCCATTTGGTAAAAAGACCAAGTCCATATTATGGCAAGAACAGCTCAAATAAGCAACTTGTTTCAATGCAGTCACAAAACCTTCAAGCCCACGATGAAACTGTCTCTCATGAGGACCACCTAAGGAAAGGAAGACCCAGGTGGTTACCTCTACTGCAGAGAAGTTCATTAGTTATAAGCCTCGGAAATCAGCACCTCACATTGCAGCCCAAATAAATGCTTCACAGTTCAAGTAACAGACACATCTCAACATCAACTGTTCAGATGAGACTGCGTGAATGAGGCCTTCATGCTCGAATTACTGCGAAGAAACCACTACCAAAGGACACCAATAAGAGACTCGCTTGGGCCAAGAAACACGAGCAATGTACATTAGACCGGTAGAAATCTGTCCTTTGGTCTGATGAGTCCAAATTTGAGATTTTTGGTTCCAACCGCCATGTCCTTGTGAGACGCAGAATAGATGAACGGATGATCTCCGCATTCGTGGTTCCCACCGTGAAGTATGGAGGTGATGGGGTGCTTTGCTGGTGACATTTAGTGATTTAGAATTCAAGGCACACTTAATCAGCATGGCTACCACAGCGATATGCCCTCCCATCAGGTTTGCACTTAGAGGGACAATCACTTTTTTATCAACAGGACAATGACCCTACACACCTACAGGCTGTATAAGGACTATTTTAACAGTGAGTGCTCGTCAGATGACCTGGCCTCCACAATCACCTGACCACAACCCAAATGAGATGGTTTGGGATGAGTTGGACCGCAGAATGAAGGAAAAGGAGCCAACAAGTGCTCAGCATATGTGGGATCTCCTTCCAGGCTGTTGGAAAATAATTTCAGGTGAAGCTGGTTGAGAGAATGCCAAGAGTGTGCAAAGCTGTCGTCAAGGCAAAGGGTGGCTATTGATGAATCTCAAATATATTTACTCTAACACTTTTTTGGGTACTAAATTAATCCATGTGTTATCAGGACTTCATTTTGTATCAGCCAAACTACCATAACACAGCAGTGGGACATACATTTTCAGACTTCACCACGTCGGTGGCAAGCAACGAACTCACAAACTGGCTTCTTGTGTGTGTGATTCTGTATCGATACATGTGTCGGAATTTAAGTCAACAACGCAAAAATGAATCGACCTTCTTTATTTACCGACAGAGGTCTATAATAGCAGGGTTAGAGTTCACACAGATCTGTAGAGCACTTGGCTGATCCACACACACAACTGTATTTCTTTCAGAGCAATTACGCAGTAGTGCCGCAGTAGGGAACCAGAGGTAAAATCAAAATGGAGGATATTCAACTACCACAGGAAATACTGCAGGAGCAGGTTCACAATTGTATCAGTATACTGGGTCCCGTTCAGCAGGGTGCGATGTACAGTGTTGCAGATAGAAATGCCACAAGTAGAGCTGACATGACTCCTTACTCTACATTTCAGAAGAGCACATCTGTTCTAATGAAGTATATTTATATTTTAACATTGCGTGACACGGTGCCCTGCTGAACACTGCCCTGGAGTGGAGTGTTTAAACAGTGCAAGGCCTGAAGGCTTCCAAATGACCAAGGCCACAGCTCAATAGTCTAAAATTGGCTTTCTCTTCTTTCCTTGGACCTGAACTAATATGTTAACTGTGCTTCCAGATCAGTATAGAGGAAACAAGGAGAGGAAGCCACTGTACACCATTGAGACACAGCCCAAGTGTGTAAATGAAACAGTACAATGGGACCTATCGATACAGCTCACTAGTCTAAAATTGGCCTCCTCTTCTTTACTTGGACCTGAACTAATATGTTAACTGTGTTTCCAGATCAGTATAGAGGAAACAAGGAGATGGTACACCATTGACACAGCCCAAGAGGGTGTACATTGTACTGAAACAGTACAATGTTCACCTTCAGGAGCCACACGATCCAAAGATGTCAGTGATACATTTTAAATAATTCCTTGCCCCTGCAAGTGATCTATTGAGTCATTTGGAAACTTTTCTATACAAAATACCTTTTAATACATAAGTGAATTAGGCTCTACTCTAACAATTTGTTGGGTGTAGGTACAATCACTAGATCAACGATCAAGGCATGTCCTTATCTGCACCATCAGAAATACAATCTCACTCAAAGAGCTCTTACCATGAAAAAAAAGTGTACTTTTACAGGCCTACATCAGAGGTCTAGGCCTTACTTCTAAAAAAAATATATAATACATAAAACCCCAGAACTAAAGCAGCCCTTAAAATCTCACTGAGTGATGATGCAGAAACTTCTTCAGAAATACCCAGTATGGTAAGAGCTAGTTGGCTTGGGTTCCATCCCTCCACAGCTATGGGACACCACAAGCTAAAATGATAACTCTTCTCATACCTTATATTTGGAAATGCATATTTTCAAGCAGCAATACAAAAAAACTATTCATGAAGAACGCATAATCTCTGAAAAAAATACCGTATGAAAACGTCCCTGCTACCTTGTTTCTAAGTACAAAACCTCCGGAAGTAGCAACAAGTCCTTTTCTTTTTTCTTTGTTTTTTTTCTTTTCCGTATTCCCCCCCCCTCTTTTTTTCCAAAACGGGTAAAATTCAGTCCTCAGATGCGAGTGTCATGAGCGATGACGGTCATCTCCATCATACCATTTTTGCTGAAGGATTCAGAAACATGCGAGCCTCGTAGAGGGGCCTAGGGGTCTGCTTGGGGGGACTGCTATGGGCTCCTGGGGGCCTATGGGGCAGCCACTCCATTTTAGGCCAGGGCCGGGAAGGCCTCTGGATCATCCACATTGGGCACAATCACCCCGCTCGGCTGAGAGGAGTTTTAGAGGGTTGGGAAAACAAGAGGAAATGAAATTGATCAGACATATACAGTGAAATGACCATGTATGTTGTACTTAATCAAAATTATTTTTAATCTAAAATCCTTTCCACAGCAGCTGTAACAGACTAGTAGTAATTAGTATTCTTTACCTTGTCAGTGCGTCCTCCACGGGTCGGCCTGGTGGGGGCTCCACCATCACGCTCACGGGGCTCCCTGGGCTCACGCTCACGAAACTCTCCACGGAACTCTCCTCTGCCCTCTCCACGCCCTCTGCTCCCCCTGCCGCCACGGGGCCCACCACGACCACGGCTGGGGCGTCCAAGGTCTCCAAAGTTTATCTCCAGCTGGGCTGTGATGTCATTGGCCGGCTTCCGGAAGTGGTGATCGTCCTCAGCCTGAGAGACCGAGCGAAGAAATAGATCATCATCAATGACAGAAAACACATCTGAGCAACATTGTCATCTTATGGCAGACAGACCAGTAGGATTGTTAAGCGTCTGCTGGTTTAACAGTACTTAGTTGCAAACCAATTCTACATGTAGAAATAGGCAAAAATGACAGCCATCAGTTGCCCACCGGTGAGTAGTCCCTAAAACCACCTAGCCGACAGCAAGCGAACAAACGGCCCCTTACTGTGCACACTGACAATTGTTCTGGCGAGTTCTGCATTAAAGGGAGAGTGTAAGATTTTGACAATCAATCTTCTTTATACTTAACCAGACTCGGATGAACTCATGGATACACTTGTAAAGTCACCGTGTGTAAAGTTTCAAATTGAGCGAACAAATTTTAACAATGAAGATGCCAAGGCCCAGCATGACTCTATCACCATTTATGATATTGTTTGGATGGATGACCATCTGTGGGCTATCACAGGGGTCAAGCACACCTTATCTGTGGCTTTCTCTGAGGCTGGATGTTCCCACAAAATCCTGGGAGAACAGACACTGTTGGAGGTGTGAAGACAGATTAAAATAATGTTACTGTGTCAATTAAATCATAAAATTTGGATTGTTCAAGAGTTCATAAAGAGCCGAGAATCATTTTTACATGTTTTATTGTACTGTAAGTGGTATAGATTTATTGTTACAGGGAAACTATTTTGTTGCCGGACAGCATTCAGTTCAGACGTAGTGAAACAGATGGGCGCTCATATCATTTAGATAAGAGTTGATGATTAGATCCAAGCATGTTAGCGGTTTCTGTGAACTTCAAGTCATTGTGCTAACGCTAGTTAGCAATAGCTTACAAAACAACCAACTTCCTTCCAAATGCTACCCATGAGTTCAGGGGGGTAGGCAGAAAAAGAGCCAGAATAGCCAAAATATCACACTCGCCCTTTAATTTTCATGGGGAGAGAGAGTGCGTGCGCTTCTGTCAGATGTGATACTCACCTTAGGGGCAACTGCCTCAGCCTCCACCGCAGCTTCAATAAGAGCATCAGCTTTCTTCTCCTTTATTGGAGAGGGACGAAAACATAGTAGGTCATGTAAAATAAAAAACGGAGGCTAAGTCAGTAGTGTGGTTTTGACAGTCTACTCACGTCCTTGGACTTGTGCAGCACGTATCCTTTCTTCCACTGGCTGTCGGCTCCCTCGTTGGCCTTGCGGATGTTGAACTCCACCTTGGTTTTCTCCTTGTCCTGCTGGGCCTTCCATTCATCCAGAGTCATCTCCTTGGGTTCCACTTCCTTAGGTTCACCAACCTCGTTCTCCCTACAACACACAGCAGAAAACAGAACTGTCAAAACACACAACTGGCAGGAGAATATGAGAAATATGGTGGAGAACCCATCCAGACCGTGCTTTTAAATTCCTGAGAGGGAGTGAACGAATGCACACTGGGCAGAAGAGGGAGAAATGGTTTAAGGCTCAGCCCTCAACTCACTTGTTCTCAGAGTCAGCAGGCCGAGGCTCCTCTCCCTCGGGGGTCTCCTCGGTCACGTTCGATTGGTCGTGCTCGCTGTGGAGGGGGAAAAAACAAGTTTAGCTCTCATACATTGAGTATGTTGACAGGTGACCAGGACAGTATAGAGACCAGGGGTCTTGACTCAACACATCAAATTAGTTTACACACAACTGAACAAGGTAACTCAACAACACTAGGTTTGCAGACAGCCTTTCTTTGAGAAAGTCGAGAGAGAAAAAGTGTTGTGCTAGGTCAGCTGTGCTGCTCACCCCATCTCATCCTTCACGGTGCCCCAGTTGTGAGATCCACTTCCTCCACGTTTCTCCTCACCTTTCTGGCTGCTGAAACAACATGGGCTTTAGTGCACAGCTTCACATCAATAGTCTCTCCAGCAAAAAACATAGTTTATCACATTTATTTGATTTTAAACTAGTTCTTATACTTCAAACAAGTAGTTCTCATGCACCAGTTCTCCAGACAAAGATGAAGCCTAGTGCAGGAGTACAAATTCATCTCAATGGATAATGACCCTAAAAATAATTTTTTGCCCCTCAATCTGGACAAAAAAAATCTAGTTAGAATAGAGATCCTCCATTGAGCATGCCATTTAGATCCGGAGTAGGAAATCGGTAGGAAATCTAATAATGAGATACGACTTATCCATCCCAGAGTTAATACATAATTCACAACATGACACAGAAGACGTACGATCGATCACTGCCGCTGTGTCTGTCGAATTCACGCTTTCCTCTGGCGTCAAAGCCGTCGCTTCTGCCCATGCCCCGTCCCCTGCCGCCACGGATACCACCTCGGCCACCTCCACGTCCTCTCATCTGCCTATCACCAATGGGCCTGGACAGACAAGGAAACCAACCAATCAACAGGCTGCCTCACAGGAAGCTACAGTTGATGTGTATTCAGTGAGGTGAAACATTGTACATAGAAATGTAACGAATAGAGCAGACAACAGATCCCAGTACATAAAGGAAGATAACAAACATTAAGTGTTAGAATGAGGACCCCAAAACACAATGTGTGAAAAACACCCAATACTGTGAACTACACTGAAACAGTGTTATGCCATAGTCATACAGATCTTACCTTTCCTTAGGCACTGTTTGAATACTTTCAAAATGCACTCTTAATTCCATCCTTCCTTAGAGTAGAGTCCTGCAGGGATCCGTTTTTTTGGAGCAGCATCCGCCCCGGCCACATAATTCTGAGCCCCACCCAATATCAGGAAAGAGTTCTCTCTGCAACCCGACTCACCCAGATCGATAGATAGATAGAATTGTTCCGTGAGCCGATCCGTTACCCCGCCATATAACATCAATATATTTAACTGTTTGTGACTCCAGAGTAGTAGGCATCATTATTTTTTATGCCCTTCCCTGCATGAATTAATTTGTCTGCATGTCTATTCAACATTTGGATAAACAGAAACCATACCATGAATTAAGAAAAAATTTCATTTTCACAATGCAACAAGTCACTTAAACCACTGAAAGAGCCTTCTAATTAGCCTTAACTGTGATGAAAGCCAATAGCTGTCCTAAAACAATACCTTTAGATTAAATATTGTTTAGATGATCAAATAGTTTAGGTCTAATTAAACCATTCCCAGAACCAAATATAGGCTACAAAAATAGACTACATTTACTTAGTAGGCTTATCAAACTTAACAGCCGTATTGGTTTACACGTTATATAGCCTATTCTCACGTGAGGAGAGGGAACATGATCTCTGCATGTGGACAAATTAGAATTTTTTGGCACTACACAAATAAGGGACAGTTCCCAGCTCCACACACACTCAAAGCGTGCATGGCTGAAAGCCTTGTCTGCCTTGTCTCAACCCAATAAGCTCATGGGTTTTTAAAAAAGTGTATCGTCTTGATTTGAAATGTTTTCAGCCCACAATGTAATTGTTCTGAACCACGACCCAATCCACATGTTGACAGAATGTTCATTTCATCCACAAGTTGATATTTTTGCGGTTCACCGATATGTAGCCATGGGTATCCGACCCGATGCAGGATTCTACCTTAAGAGAAATCACAGTTGAATTGTGAGTATTTAAATTAAAAAAATTGAAAAACCTGGCTATTCATGAGAGATCAGCAACTCTTTATACAACAGAAGACGTATTTGAAATGCATCATAATAGGGTTTTATATGTTTACCGCCACTATTTACATACACACCCTGCTGTGTGGTTACAGTTTAATATAAGTGGCAAGGCAAAGGTGAAAAACCATCAGTGAAAGTGGCATGACTTTGTAACTTAACAGTAAGAGTGGTGGTGGAGTGGAACCCATAATCAAGGTATGTTTGAGTTACCTCTGACAGCCTGAGGGGGAAAATTCCTGTCAAATAGAGAAGGGGGTCACTTATGTTAACAATAAACGACTGGTAAGTTTATATTTTTTAAGCGAGAACAATACTGTCTTACAGAAGGCCCGTGTGGGTTCTGTCATTTGTATCAGTCATCACTAGAACTGCTAAAGCAGTAATTTGGACTGCCCACCAATTTAAATAAAATTATTACTATGCCATCATGTCCCCTCCGTACTTGACATTTCCTAAAAGGTTCTACAACACACTGTCGCTAGAATCTTAATATCGCAAACAGAACCTGAGTTATAACCAGTTTTAGGAGGGTATGTCATTTAAGTTTGTGGGTTTTTCCCCGTTGCCTCTACTTCTCCCGAGCATTGAAGGTGCTGTGCCCAGTTGGGAGAAGAGTGGATGAGCGCAGGGAAGCGAACAATGCATAATTATGTAATCACCAATTGTCAGTGAAAAACAGGGCAGGCCATTCTACTGTATTTATCTACTGTTTATAATATCTAAATGATATGTCCCCTATATTAGTCCACCAAATCACAGTCTTATCAGTCCACTCTGGCCTACTTGGAGTACACAGTGAAAGCGTGGGTAATGGACCAAGACGAATGGATGCACATGCTGCGTTAGCGTTGCTACAAAATCTGAATGAAAATTACTCCAATGGCGGGGAAGAAATGAATCATGACATCTCTGATGATTATTCTTCTGGGCCTCAACCTGAACCCCTGAGGCTTAAGCGTAAAAAAGTCTGAACGGTGCACCCTGAGAAGGTGTCCGAGGCACCACCAAATGAAACTGAGACAGGAGAGGACAGCACCGTGTCGATAAAATAAGACTGTGACAATCTCAGCACAAAATGTCATCAGAGAGCAGACCCTACACCACAAGCAAAAAACAATATCAGCAACGTCTCGTTGTTTATGTGACACCATGTAAGCGCGAGCTAACAAGTTACAATTTTGGACTGCTTTCATACTGAGAAAGTTAACATGCTATTATTGCTTTGTGACAATATTCAGTATTTATCAAGCACACTTGGCACGTATGTTTAGGCTACTGATATATTTAGATGTTATTAAAACAAGTTGTTACCTCGTCTCAACACATAGGCCTTCTGTTTCATAGTTGTAACATAACTCCACGAATAAAATGGACCGAACACTTAAATTTGTGTTGCGTTTTTACATAGAGCCTAAAACACTAAACTAATTAAAATGATATTGTGTTATATAAAAACATATTCTAATGTTACCTAAGACCTTCATAAACAACCAAATTATTACTTTTTGATAGCATATATAAAATGTATTAATTACAATGTCAGAATGTGGCAGTCAGAATTACTGCTCATTAGCTTGAGGGGGGTCCTCCTCGAGGCCCAGCGGTTCTAGTGTTAAGGACTAATATCAGTTTGTGAAATCAGATGGGTTACTGCTTGGCTGCAACAAAGGTCTGTACCCACAGGGATCTGAGTCGTATTATTGTGTGGGAGTAGTTCTTCTGCCTTTCACTCCTTTTCAAAACACCCACGTTTGGTGCCAACTGAACACAGCCTCGCTCTACCCAGAACTCACTTCTCCACAGAGAACTCTCCTCCCTCGGCTGGCTTATCTTCTCCGCCGGGGGGCCTCTCGAAACGGCGTGGCGGCCGCCTGTCTGTCCGGGGGGGTCTGTCTGTAGGGGGGCGGCCCTCGCCCTGGCCCTCACGGGGTGGACCCCCAGCGGGTCCCTGACCCTCACGTCTGGGACCCATCCTCCTGGGACCAGGTCCTGGAGTAGGACAGGACAGAGGAGAGTTAGTAATTGATCCCCCAATAAAACAAATACAATACTCATTTCCTCCCAAAGATTCTTTAGCTAAAATAACTCAGGAATTTAATGGAGACTAACTACAGTTACAACTTTTCTCAAGACCCAACTCCAAAAGAGAGCAGGACTGATGTGCTGAACTGGAGTGTAAGGGCACACTATTAAAATATGGAGAATTAAAAAAAATATACAAACAGAGGTTGAGCTTTGTATTATCCACCATGCCAGTACACAGCAGATGAAAACATGCTCTGAGACTGGTCTGACAAGTCCCTCCCACTGTTGACCAAAATAGACTCCCACACCATGCACCACCAGCAGCTGAACGCACGTTGGTGCATGCACCTGTCTCTTCTCTTGGGGTTCCATTTTTTTTACTTTGCTTTTGACTGCCGTAACTGGGCTGCTAACAAAATACAGGGGCCTCCTATTTTACACTAACCATGACAATGTATAGGCGAGTAACACTAGTTTACTCACGCAGACGTAAACGACAATGTAATTGTTTGGTCAATATATATTGCCTTCTCTAACCTTGTTCGTTTACCGAGTAGAAAAAGCATACTCGTGAAGCTTCTTTATTTGAGACTAACACAAAACGCCCATATTCACATTCACAACCGCGCTACGCAAGATGACATCATTCCCTGCCTTGTTGAGAACAATATGCGCCACTTAGCGAGTGACAGTTAGGTGACTGCCGCTGTTGCAGTCCAAACCTGGGCCACGCGGTTGGTCACGATACGGGTTAATGCAACCAGGTAGCGAAAGACTAGTGAGCTACCTAGCTAGCCAATTCGTAGGTTAACTAGTTAGAAAACAAGCCTCAATTTTAACCTAGCACGATTGCTTCACATGTGAAAGTTGGCTTACACCCCGGTGTGAATACACGGTTAGCTAGGTAAACAATTTATGTTGCAAAAAAATTAATTCGCCAATCGTGCATTTAACAAGTATGCACTAATCAAACACTGGTCAACAGGTAGTTGGTAGCAAGCTAGCAAATTACTTTGGCTAGCTAACGTTGGCTAATTAACTTGCGGCTAACAATCCTGGCTAAACAAGGCCAGAGGCGTTTTAATATTGGCAGCAAAACAAGTTCGCCTGCAAGTTCGTTTTCAGGGGGCACAATAATGTACCACACCTAGTTACACTGTCGTGACTTTTTGTGCAACGACTGTGATAAGCGTTTCAACTTTAGTTGACAAAGGGAATCATGTCGACCTCATGGAGGATTTGAAAGCATTGCTAGCTAAGTTAGCTAGCTAACTTAAAGCGAATACTTAACTATCCAGGGCGAACTGCGATTTTTCAGATCAAGAGGACAACTAATTGCGGGAAACAGTCTTACCATCTTTCTTCAGGGTCACCGGTGCCAGAGGCTCATCTTTCTTATCTGCAGGGACGACCTTCCTGTCTTTCTGGGACTCCTTTTTCTGGAGCTTGGCAGCTTGCGCCGCGGTCTTAGCGGCACCAGGGACAGGAGCCTCCTTCTTCTTGTTCTCCGCCTCCTTCAACAGCTCGAACGGGTCCGATTCGTCGTCAAATAGTTGGTCGAATCGGTTAGCTATGGCGCAGCCGAAACCTTCTTGCATATGTCCGGGCATGATGGCGCCCCTTCAGCAGGATTTTCCTCCGATTCTACGAGGCTTGGTGCGAACACTTCGCTAGATGTTGCCACAAGATGGCTGGGGAAAGAACCTTCTTCTCTTCCGGCGTGATAGACATCCGGGACAAAAACTTTGGCGCCGGGTGGGGCGTGTAGTTCTTTGATGAGGGAGAGTGTCGGGAAAACATAAGGGGCGGCTCCCTCAAATAAACTACCATACCCACAACGAGGGACGAGTTAATAATTTAGTTTTTCTCCAGTTGACAAACATGAATGCTCATGCTGTCTGTTGTAGTTTTCAATTTGCATTCAAGCATTTACTTTGTATGAGGCTTGTATGGGAGATCTTTCCCACCCTTTCTATACTCTAAATCCACTGTACACACACACACACACACACACACACACACACACACACACACACACACACACACACACACACACACACACACACACACACACACACACACACACACACACACACACACACACACACACACACACACACACACACACACCTAATAGCCATATTCATTCTCAAACATTTTGCAACATTGTTGCTCCATAGAATGCCTCCACAGTTCTTTGCAATGTCAATTAGGCCTAGGCCTGACCAAGTCTGACTTGCAAATCTAAAACACTGTTCTGGTAGTGACCTGAGACATCTATGCACAACTCAGAACAGTCAATATTTTGTGAACTTTTAAGTATCAGTATATGCTGGTTCGCTACACTTGCAATAACATCTGCTAACCATGCGTATATGACCAATACACTTTGATTGGATTTATAGGCCCTAGGGGCTATTGATAATTTCATTGGATATGGGTAGGAATACTGATCAGCAACTTACAGTGAGTGACACAGAAAGTGTGAGGGCCAGCTAGTATGCGGACTCCTTTAGATGGGATGCTGCTAGCTAAAAGAGAACCAGGAGTCATGGTCAAACAGGAAAGGTCTGGAAAGATCATTTAAGGGCAGCAGATGGCAGCAATAGAGGAGTCAGAGGAGAAGAGCCAGCCAGCCACTGCCTAACAGATTTGTGTCTTATTATGTCTCTATCTTATTACAAAGAGGATTAATCAGGGTTTGAATGACTATTTGTAGCCTATGGAGGGTATAAACATTTTATTTGTGTGGAGTGGCCTCTGAAGTGCTGAGATTTGGGCCTGTATTTATCAAGTGTCTCAGAGTGCTGATCTAGGATCAGGTCATGTCCATAATAATCTGCTTCATTATAAAAGGCAACATTTATCATAAATCACCACTCCTACTCTAAGACACTTGGTTAATATGGACGCAGACCTAAATAGGTGTATTTTTCCTGCTAGGAGTGCATAAGGCTGATAACCTGATAACTCCTAAACAATTAAGGTGAGAAATAATTATGTACAACGTTTCTACAGACAAGCTGTCTTCAACAGGGTATAATGACAAACACTGAGATGACTCATTTATATATAGATAACCTCATAACTCCTACCTGATGTCTATCAACATTATTATGTACATTGAGAGACATAGTCTAGCCATGTCTATAGTGGAGGACTCAACCAGACTCTGAGAAATGGTACAACTTTGACACCACAGATGAAAGGGGTTCGTTCCAGAGAGGGAAGCTCCATTTTACATCCAATTTTTCCTGTCTGCCTAGCGCCCAACCTAGCCATGACTGGTTCTGTTAAAGGTTTGACCCATCCCAGGATGCTGTCCTCTCTGAAATAAGAATATGATGAATCATGTTTTTGAGCCCTGATAGCAATTGCTCATGATCTCCACCGCTCTACAGACGGGACAGTAGTGACTGTCATTGTCATTGAGCTGCCAGGACATCACATCAGACTGCGCAGAGGGAATACTCCTCCGAGGCTGGATCAAAGCCATTTACTACCTCTCCAAGACATTTCTGGCGGGATATCAATGTTTGTCTGGATTTCTATAGCTCTCTATATCATTTTATAGCGGCGATTTATCTGCTTGCTTCAGCCTATTGTTGCTGGTGAGAGAGAGAGAGGTGTTTGTTTGGTGGAAAGTGTATGCAAATTAATTACGCACAACACAATTCACATGAACGATGACATCTGCAGTTACGAAGGCGATGATCGAATCTTACGCTCTCATGGTCTTCGTCATGGGGTCGTTTTTCGTGTATTTCTGCGGCATGGTTTGGGCATTCTGCAACCCAAAACTCAGCGGTGTCGAGGAGGAGATGCTGACAGAGGCTCCGGCAGAGGACGACAGCTGCTGGGTGTGCGCCCAGCCACCCCCGGAGCAAATACACTACCACACATGTGCGCACCCCGGCGGGACACCACAGAGAACAGGGGACTGGATCACACAGACCACATATGTGAACTTTATGGGGGATAGTCGACCTACTGCTGACAGCCTCCTAACAATGGACCGCATAGGATTTGCATGTGGAGACAACAGTCAATCGTGGCGCAATTTGGATTGATTGACACTATGCATTTATTTAGACAGTGATGGCACGTTATGTGAATATTTCTGTTTTTGTGTAGCCTATGCTGTGAGTAAGCTATGTGCATATTTGTTTTTATTTCAATGTCTGGTGAAACCTTCTTATTGATTGTTATCACAGCACTAAAAAAACAAGCAAGCCAGAGAAACAATTATGTGAAGTGGATCATGCATTTACAGTAGTAGGCCCTATATGCTGGTTAAAATGAACAAAATCATTACAGTTAGCGTAGGTCTACCACTTTGAATCCACAAAGTCATTCAGGGTATCAGTGGGGCAGACATCATTAATAAAAGTCGTATGGTTTATTGGAATGTTATTACATTATTTGATACATTAAATAATACACATACTTTAAAATGTGTTTGTGACAATACATGCAATGCAAATACAATACATTAGTAGCAGCAGCAATGAGTGACATGGTGGCAATCAAATTAGAACATAATACCAGCACTCATTGTCTTTGAGGCCTCCCAATGTAGAAAAATAAGGCAAACAGTATTCATCACTTCCATCAATGACATAGTGTCAATCAGATGAGTTTTTTATTGCCTCAGTCATCTGCAGCACAGGATAGGAATGTCTGTCCATTAGATAGGAGTTCCCTCTTGTCCAGTATTCCTTCATTCAGGCTACTGTGGAGTTGCTCTCATACCCTTCTTTTCCTCCTTCAGTTTCCTGTGCACTTTGTCTTCCAGTTGCAGTAGTTTATCATACAAGGCATCTGACATGTCCCGTCAATATCCATCTGAGAAGTGAACAGAGAGGCGATCAGACACAGCAGGGGACTGATGCTAAACAACCAGCTGATACTGATAGTATGGTCTGGCAAATGGCTTTCTGGAGTGGATTTGACAAGGATAGAAACGCAAGTCATGACACCCAACAGATAGAACAATTACTTCATATTTATTCATTTGTACGGATGCAATGTTAATCTACAGTTACAATCCACCACTTCAAAATGATCTAACGAGTAATATAATCAGACAAATTAATATCAATACTTGCCAAGCTCATATGACTGAAATTGAGATCTTGCTTGGTTGGTAGATTGGTACTCCAAAATAGTTAGGCTGGTACTGTATTTAAAAAACAACAATAGAAATATGTGATGTTCATGTCGCAGACTTTTAATGTGTACAGTATCACACACTTGAATTGACTTGGGTTTGTATAGCTATAGCCTAGCTAGTTAGTTTGGGTTAACTGGATATCTGTTGTTTGTATAGCTATAGCCTAGCCAGTTATCCAGTCAATCCAAGCTAACTGGCTAGGCTATAGCTATACAAACCACAGATATCCAGTCATGGATATCTGTGGTTTGTATAGCCTACCTTGTGAGGGTGTGTGTAGTTGTTTCCCCGGCTTGAGGTTAGACTTTGGTATTTAGCACGAGGATCTAGAATCAGGTTTTTGCATAAACAGCCAGAACTGCACAATTAAAAGAGGTATAGATGAATCAAACCCTTAAATCACAGCATTAAAATACAAACAGAGATGAGTGCTAATATTGTGTGCGATATAAATACAGAAAGCTAATCTGTATCAATAGTTCACTGTGAGAGGTAGAAGTGCTATTGGTGCTTGTACACACCAGTGAGGGCACGTTATGTGTGGTAAATTCCAGAACCTCTACTACATTTTGTGTGTGTGTGTGTCTATGTGTGTACATACCAGAGCCTCCGCTCCATTTTTACTGAGTCAAGGTGAATATGTTGGTAAAGATTCTAATCTATCAAAATAAGCCAGAGAGATCAGACTCATCATCATGATGAAAGCAATACAGTGCATTCGGAAGTATTCAGACCCCCTCCCCTTTTCCACATTTTGTTACCTTAGAGCCTTATTCTTATTCTACAATGGATGACATATTTTTCCCATGATCAATCTACACACAATACCCCATAATGACAAAGAGAAATCAGGCTTTTAGACATTTTGCAAATGTATATAAAAAACAAACAGAAATACCTTATTTACATAACTATTCAGAACCTTTGCTATGTGACTTGAAATTAAGCTCAGGTGCATCCTTTTTCCATTGATCATCCTTGAGATGTTTCTACAACTTGATTGGAGTCCACCTGTGGTAAATTCAATTGATTAGATATGATTTGGAAATGCACACACCTGTCTATATAAGGTCCCTCAGTTGACAGTGCATGTCAGAGCAAAAACCAAGCCATCGAGCTCCGAGACAGGATTGTGTTGAACCACAGATCTGTGGAAGGGTACCAAAAATTGCTGCAGGACTGAAGGTCCCCAAGAACACAGTGGCCTCCATCATTCTTAAATGGAAGAAGTTTGGAACCACCAAGACTGTTCCTAGAGCTGGCCACTAGGCCAAACTGAGCAATCGGGGGAGAAGGGCCTTGGTCAGGGAGGTGACCAAGAACCCGATGGTCACTCTGACAGAGCTCCAGAATATCCTCTGTGGAGATGGGAGAACCTTCCAAAAGGACAACCATCTCTGCAGCAGTCCACCAATCAGGCCTTTATGGTAGAGTGGCCAGAAGGAAGCCACTCCTCAGTAAAAGACACATGACAGCCCGCTTGGAGTTTGCCAAAAGGCACCTAAAGGACTCTCAGACCATGAGAAACAAGATTCTCTGGTCTGATGAAACCAAGATTGAACTCTTTGGCCTGAATGCCAAGTGTCACGTCTGGAGGAAACCTGGCACCATCCCTACAGTGAAGCATGGTGGTGGCAGCATCACGCTGTGGGGATGTTTTCAAGTGGCAGGGACAGGGAGACTAGTCAGGAGCGAGGGAAAGATGAACAGAGCAAAGTACAGAGAGATCCTTAAGCTCCAGAGAGCTCAGGACCTCAGACTGGGGCAAAGGTTCACCTTCCAACAGGACAACGACCCTAAGCACACAGCCAAGACAACACAGCAGTGGCATTGGGACAAGTTTCTGAATGTCCTTGAGTGGCCCAGCCAGAGCCCAGACTTGAACCTGATCGAAAATCTTTGGTGAGACCTGAAAATAGCTGTGTAGCGACTCTCCCCATCCAACCTGACAGAGATTGAGAGGATCTGCAGAGAAGAATTGGAGAAACTCCCCAAATACAGGTGTGCCTGTAATCGCTGCCAACGGTGCTTCAACAAAGTACTGAGTGAAGGGTCTGAATACTTATGTAAATGTGATATTTCAGTTTAAATGTTTTATACATTTGCAAAAATGTATAAATAAACCGTTTTTGCTTTGTCATTATGGGGTATTGTGTGTGGATTGATGAAGGAAAAATATCTATTTTAGCAATTTAAGAATAAGTCTGTAATGTAACAACATGTGGAAAAAGTTAAGGTCTGAATACTTTCCAAATGCACCATATTTCTTGGAAACTGAAAGCATCTTGGAAACTGAATACATCTTGAAAACTTGAGCGTTGACATGTACAGTTGAGTGGAACAAATGATTATTCCCCTTTAACAAATACTATTATCACGCACGTACACACACACACACACACACACACACACACACACACACACACACACACACACACACACACACACACACACACACACACACACACACACACACCAGCCAGAGAACGTGCATGAGCAGGTTCAAGAGGAGGGTGGGGAAAGAGTGCAGGATGCTTTAAGTCAGGTTGGTCATCAATACAGAAGTGATAAGAGACACCACCACAGTCAACTGGGCTCTCCAATACAGAGCCCTGAGGTCAGAAGAACCCTGATGTAAGCAGAATAGTAGAGGTGACTCTGGAATCAGCAGTGAGCAAAAAATAAATATCCAGGGAAGAGGAGGACAGAACTACTGTCATAGAAACTGTGGTGTTAATTTTTTATGAAGAGTGTTGCTATGAAAAGGCAGTTGGTGAAGGGCAGATGGATCCAGTGTCCTCAATGTCTTTACAAAAACTACTATCTCAGGTGATGTATAAAATGTTCATGAAATAAGATTACATGACCCAAACAGATGTCTTTATGATTATCTATCTATTCACTACATGACCAAAAGAATGTGAACACCTGCTCGTTGAACATCTCATTACAAAATCATGGGCATTAACATGGAGTTGGTCCCCGTTTGCCCCTACTCTTTTGGGAAGGTGTGCTAGAGGGAAAACCTGCAGGAAGGTTTCGCTCCAGGAAAGGGGTTGGTTTCACCAGCTACCACAGCCACAGCCACAGCCACAAAGTCAAAGTTGTATATATAAAATCAGCTTTTTGGTCTTAATTTAAGGTCAGGGTTAGGCATAAGGTTAAGGATACGGTTAGGTTTAAAATCACACTTTAAATAAAATAAATTGTAGAAATAGGCGGGGGGGAGGCTCTGGTAACTCGTGACGACGCTAATCTATTTACAGTAACAGCGCTGTCCACTAGTCTAGCGGAGAAAGAGAAAGTTGCAATAAACTTGTTTCCTTCTCCGATACATTAATAAAACCAAGACGTGTATATTTACGTGTTCGCTCCGGTAACTAACACGCCCTTGGTAATTATCGCTTGTTTAAAACAATATAATTATATATAAATACAGCAACAATTTGTCCACAAACTGTAGAGTACGACGTTGAAATCAGACTACTGCCCCTTGCTAACACCGCATTTTATGGTATGATTGGGCGACATCCTAGCCCCAGCCAATAGCGTTTATACTACTGTCAGCCCAGATATAGGAAAATAAGAGTAGATTGAGTAGAAAATCCAGTTTTTGTCTGGTTGAGTAGAAAATCCTGTCGAAGTCTGTCACATAGTCATATCCTGAACTCTGTGATTCACATAAACCTATATCCATTGATCACATGAATGTATTCTTTATTGTAAATCAAAACAACAGACAATGCATCATTTAGGTGATTTGTTTTATTTAGTCTGTAACAAATTATCTCCATGACAAATCAGACAAAATTCAATGTTTTAATTGATTTAAAAAAAATTGAGTACAAAGATCTTATAGAACTCAACCACTATTTAATTTCCTTGTGCACTGACACACTAATAACCTCTATACAACTTCATTACTATACAATAAGTATGCCCTCATTTGCTTTATAGATGGAAATCTGTAATAATACAATAATAAAGTATTCAATCAAGCTGAAACATTGAGATGCTGTGAACAGGTCCCATTTTGGTCTTAAGGATATATATCAATGCATGCCTCATCCATATTACTGACTATCAAACCATTACTATGGACTACAATATATGTACAAATATACTTCCCACAGGGCAATATAACATCAGTTCGTGGTCAAGAGAGCACCTGAAAATGATAAATGAAATACAGAAATAAAACATTAACTGACTTTTTAAAATATTTCCTGTATATAGTACGCTTACTTACTTGATTGTGTAGTTCATAATTCCTATTCTTATTTCTCGTGTTTTTTTTTCTATTAATACATTGTTATTGAAAGCCCATTGTTGGGTTTTGAGTTTGCAAGAAAATAATTTCACTGTGCTTGTGCATGCGATATTAAAACTTGAATAGTGTTTGATTTGGGTCTCAGCCTATAACTGAACAACCTATAAAGATGGCCCATAATGACACCAGAATGTGAATAATAAGGTCCAGGGGCGAAGGTTGCTGAGAAGAAGGAGAAGGCCCCTGAGTAAAGTTGCATCTGTGTGTGATTGTAGGAAGCAGGACATCAAAACTAAGCCTGTAGACCATGAAGACAGGAGACAGGTTGATAACAAATTGAAGTCATTTAGGGTTCAAACCTAAAGCTAATGGTGAAAGAATTGCATAATCATAATAGCTACTATAGTAACGGTCTTGTTGTACAACAACTGTCCTTGTGTGCAGTTGAGATTGTCTGAAATCATTCTGACTGATTATCATCATCACCTTAACTCTATTCAGAAACCCTCTAATCACCGTTCAGCTCTCACTCTCTTTCAACAGAGATACATCATAAACAGTTGTCCTGTTCAGAACAACTGTGCATTTTAACACATTCAATACAACACAATGATAGCTTAGAACATTTGTCATCAAGGTAGCAAACACACTAACCATTTCAAAAATCTTTCTCTCTAGAAGCATCGTTTCCCACAATTCCCTTTCCAAAGACCCATCAGAACTTAGTTAGCACATCCTCTCCCCTACAGTCTGGATCCTGATTAGCACCATAATCTGCTCAGTATGGACTGAACATGAACCATGCAGTTTATTTATAATCTGTTCAGTATGGACTGAACATGGACCATCAGTAATGCATTTTATTTATAATCTGCTCAGTATGGACTGAACATTGACCAGCACTAATGCAGTTTATTTATAATCTGCTCAGTATGGACTGAACATGGACCATAAGTAATGCAGCTGATCTACGATCTGATTTGGACAGTTATTTGGTCACAAATATGAATGAGAACCAACATTTGTACACCCCACATTGCACAAAGCCTACTGTCATTTTCTGAAACTACTCGACTGAGAAACGAAATACAAAACTGAATCTAGAAAATTGCACAACGTACAACTTTGTACAAATTTTCCCATGCAAAAAGAAGCTGATCAGTAGCCAAATATATAAACAGAAAGCAAACTGAAATATAAACAATACATAAATATCAATACAAAATATTACTATTTGAGATTTATCAAGATCTATTGAAGTACATACACACCAATGTCTTTGAGCACTCTTGGTCAAATATCACTGGCAGACAATGTGGCAAAGTGTTCTGCCAGAGAGTATTATAGCTGAGATATGGTCGAATGATGGTTATTGCCTGTTATGAATTTGTTCATCACTTGTAACTCTTTACTCAAAGCCAACAGATTAGATATGTTATATCTATATGACACATTGTCAACAGATTCAAAATGGATGATAGTAAGTCAGGATCATGTAAAGAGTCATATAATGCATTGACTACATTACCATTATCCCTGTTAGCTCTAAGCAAAGTGTACAAAGAAACGATCAGTGACTGAGATGAATAACCTTGCAAAATAAAAATAAAACTTTTAATGTATCAAAATTCTCCAAACTGAACACTGATGGTTTGCTTAATGAAGACACCTGATTTACATTCAAGTAGTCTTCTTAAAGAAAACACAATTGAATTCATAGACGTGGCATTACATTACACTGCATTAAACAAGGTGGAAACGTCATACTTATTTCTAGCACCATTTGGAATAAATTATACATTTTCAAAAGTGCAGAACTTTCATTGCTAGATTTCACTTTTACTTCTCTAGCTGAGACAACGGACAGCCATTTGTAATTTTTCTGTGCATCAAAAGTTGAACTGAGTTGACCCTTTGACTTATAGACCGATGCTTAATTTGTTGTTGATGCGTTTCATCCGTCTGTCTGTCTGTGTGTGTGTGTGTGTGCTGGCCCAAGGGTTCGGGCCCTAAGCTTGGCTTTCCAGCAGCACTCGGTAAATCTCCTGGAAGGAAGGCCTCTCCTTGGTGTTCCTTCTCCAACAACACAGCATGATCTTATACAAAGAGTCAGGACACAGCACTGGCTGGGGCAGGTAGATCTGCAACAGATAGACAAGACAATCAGGTACAATACAGTAGAACATAGGCAGGTACATCTGCAGCAAAAGAGAGTGAGTCAGTTTGAGTGTGTCTCTCACCTGTCGTTTCTGGTCTCTGAAGAACTCCCCAGTGTTCTCTATGACCTGTTCATCAGTCAGCTGGGAGTAAGGCTGCTCCTTACAGAAGGTCAGGGTCTCCCACAGTGTCACCCCAAACGCCCACACGTCACTGGCTGTGGTGAACTTACCCTGGGAGTGAAGAGGCAGAACAACAGACATTAGGCTACATGCGTTATTGAGTTTAGATGATCTGTAGGGGCTTAAAAAGGGGATAGTTCAACTGATAACCAAAGCCCTCATTCACAGGCCTATTACAGTAAACACACTGAGTATACCATAGATTAGGAACACCCCCCTGCCGGCCTATGTTGACTCCAATGCTTCCCACAGTTGTGTCAAGTTGGCTGGATGCCCTTTGGGTGGTGGACTACTCTTGATACACACAGGAAACTGTTAAGTGTGAAAAACCCAGAAGCGCTGCAGTTCTTGACACAAACCGGTGCGCCTGACACCGACTACCATACCCCGTTCAAAAGCACCCAAATCATTTGTCTTGCCCATTCACCTTCTGAATGTCACACATACACAGTTTTTGTCTCAATTGTCTCAAGGCTTAAAATGTCTTTTTCAACCTGTCTCCTCCCTTCATCTACACTGATTGAAGTGGAAAAAACATTATGAACAGACTATGTTTGATTCCACACTTGACTCTGACTCTACTGGTTACACAGAGTTTTGGCCTCCCATCCTGTTCTAACCACCTCTTGTCGGCTTAGTATTCATGTTACCTGATGAAATTGCTGTACAATATGATCTTGTTGCCATCTAATGCACATTCAAAAGTCATAAATCAGCACTGCAGAGCTCTTCCTGTCCTATGCCGTGCCTTGATTCATGTTTGGAAATGTGCATGTACACCGTGGCCCATCTACTGTTGCTAGCCTCAATTCTGACTTGTAGTCTGTGTTCGAACCTTTTCCGGCAAGACAGATCTTCCAAAGGTGGGGGAGTGGCAATCTTAACCAAGCATCACCTTCAGTGCTCGGTTGTCTCCACCAAGTTTGTCCCCAAACAATTTGATATGCTGGTTTTAAGCATTAAACTTTCAAATAGCTCTTTGTTGACTGTTGCTGGGTGCTATCGTCCTCCATCAGCACCAGCCTGTACCCTACCTGCCCTAAGCTCTCTCCTGGCCCCTTACACTAAGTCTGAATTTGTCCTGCTAGGTGACCTAAACTGGGACATGCTTAAACCACCTGACCAAGTCCTAAAGCAATGGGACTCCCTAAATATTTCTTTAATGAGCAAGCGTTCCTTCATGATCTGGCCTCTGTAAATGGGAATAGAATCAGCTTGATCCCCTCTGTTTAAGACACTTGGGCCTTCTTTTTTTGGATATTTTCAGCAGTATTATTAACAAAGAGGCCCCCATAAAGAAAATGAGAATTAAAAACAGGTTCAGCCCCTGGTTCGACCGGGATCTTGCAGAGTTACTCCACCTCAAGAATTGCATTTGGCGAAAGGCTCGGCACACGCATACTCAGGGTGACTGGCTATCGTTCAGGCAAATGAGAAATAAGTGGACTCAGGCTATCCGGAAGGCCAAAGTTAGTTACTTTAAAGGAGCAGTTCTCTCTCTGTGGGTCTAACTCCAAGAAGTTCTGGAAAACGGTTAAAGACCTGGAGAATAAACCCTCCTCCTCACAGCTGCCCATGTCCCTTAAAGTTGATGATGTGGTTGTTACTGACAATAAGCACATGGCTGAGCTCTTTAATCACAACTGACCACATTAAGTCAGGATTACTATTTGACTCGCCATGCCTCCTTGCAGGTCCAACATTTCCTCATCTCCCACCCCTTCTAACGCGACTAGCCCCGATGCTGCTCCCTCTTTTGCCCCTGCCCCGCTACAAACCTTTTCCCCACAGGCGGTCACTGAGTCCGAGGTTCTAAAGGAGCTCCTTAAACTTGACCCCCAAAAAACATCTGGGTCAGATGGTTTAGACCCTTTCTTCTTTAAGGTTGTCTGTCTCTCCTCTCTGGAGAGGTTCCCATTGCTTGGAAGGCAGCCACATTTCGTCCTTTATTTAAAGGGGTAGATCAAGCTGATCCTAACTGTTATATGCCTATTTTTATTTGCCCGGTTATCAAGTGTTGGAAAAACTTGTCAATAATCAACTGACTCGCTTTCTTGATGTCTATAGTATTCTCTCGGGTATGCAATCTGGTTTCCGCTCAGGTGATGGATGTGTCACTGCAACCTTAAAGGTCCTCAATGACGTCACCATTGCCCTTGAATCTAAGCAATGTTGTCCTGCTATTTTTATTGACTTGGCCAAAGATTTTGATACGGTAGACCATTCCATTCTTGTGGGCCGGCTAAGGAGTATTGGGGTCTCCGAGGGGTCTTTGGCCTGGTTTGCTAACTACCTCTCTCAAAGAGTGCAGTGTATAAAGTCAGAACATCTGCTGTCTCAGCCAGTGGCCGTTTTTTATTTTGTATTTTATTTCACCTTTATTTAACCAGGTAGGCAAGTTGAGAACAAGTTCTCATTTACAATTGCGACCTGGCCAAGATAAAGCAAAGCAGTTCGACAGATACAACGACACAGAGTTACACATGGAGTAAAACAAACATACAGTCAATAATACAGTATAAACAAGTCTATATACAATGTGAGCAAATGAGGTGAGAAGGGAGGTAAAGGCAAAAAAGGCCATGGTGGCAAAGTAAATACAATATAGCAAGTAAAACACTGAAATGGTAGTTTTACAATGGAAGAATGTGCAAAGTAGGAATAAAAATAATGGGGTGCAAAGGAGCAAAATAAATAAATAAATAAAATACAGTTGGGAAAGAGGTAGTTGTTTGGGCTAAATTATAGGTGGGCTATGTACAGGTGCAGTAATCTGTGAGCTGCTCTGACAGTTGGTGCTTAAAGCTAGTGAGGGAGATAAGTGTTTCTAGTTTCAGAGATTTTTGTAGTTCGTTCCATGCATTGGCAGCAGAGAACTGGAAAGTGAGGCGGCCAAAGAAAGAATTGGTTTTGGGGGTGACTAGAGAGATATACCTGCTGGAGCGTGTGCTACAGGTGGGAGATGCTATGGTGACCAGCGAGCTGAGATAAGGGGGGACTTTACCTAGCAGGGTCTTGTAGATGACATGGAGCCAGTGGGTTTGGCGACGAGTATGAAGCGAGGGCCAGCCAACGAGAGCGTACAGGTCGCAATGGTGGGTAGTATATGGGGCTTTGGTGACAAAACGGATTGCACTGTGATAGACTGCATCCAATTTGTTGAGTAGGGTATTGGAGGCTATTTTGTAAATGACATCGCCAAAGTCGAGGATTGGTAGGATGGTCAGTTTTACAAGGGTATGTTTGGCAGCATGAGTGAAGGATGCTTTGTTGCGAAATAGGAAGCCAATTCTAGATTTAGCTTTGGATTGGAGATGTTTGATATGGGTCTGGAAGGAGAGTTTACAGTCTAACCAGACATCTAAGTATTTGTAGTTGTCCACGTATTCTAAGTCAGAGCCGTCCAGAGTAGTGATGTTGGACAGGCGGGTAGGTGCCGGTAGCGATCGGTTGAAGAGCATGCATTTAGTTTTACTTGTATTTAAGAGCAATTGGAGGCCACGGAAGGAGAGTTGTATGGCATTGAAGCTTGCCTGGAGGGTTGTTAACACAGTGTCCAAAGAAGGGCCAGAAGTATACAGAATGGTGTCGTCTGCGTAGAGGTGGATCAGAGACTCACCAGCAGCAAGAGCGACCTCATTGATGTATACAGAGAAGAGAGTCGGTCCAAGAATTGAACCCTGTGGCACCCCCATAGAGACTGCCAGAGATCCGGACAGCAGACCCTCCGATTTGACACACTGAACTCTATCAGAGAAGTAGTTGGTGAACCAGGCGAGGCAATCATTTGAGAAAACAAGGCTGTCGAGTCTGCCGATGAGGATGTGGTGATTGACAGAGTCGAAAGCCTTGGCCAGATCAATGAATACGGCTGCACAGTAATGTTTCTTATCGATGGCGGTTAAGATATCGTTTAGGACCTTGAGCGTGGCTGAGGTGCACCCATGACCAGCTCTGAAACCAGATTGCATAGCAGAGAAGGTATGGTGAGATTTGAAATGGTCGGTAATCTGTTTGTTGACTTGGCTTTCGAAGACGTTAGAAAGGCATGGTAGGATAGATATAGGTCTGTAGCAGTTTGGGTCAAGAGTGTACCTCCCTCCCCCTTTGAAGGGGGGGATGACCACAGCTGCTTTCCAATCTTTGGGAATCTCAGACGACACGAAAGAGGTTGAACAGGCTAGTAATAGGGGTGGCAACAATTTCGGCAGATCATTTTAGAAAGAAAGGGTCCAGATTGTCTAGGCCGTCTAATTTGTAGGGGTCCAGATTTTGCAGCTCTTTCAGAACATCAGCTGAACGGATTTGGGAGAAGGAGAAATGGGGAAGGCTTGGGCGAGTTGCTGTTGGGGGTGCAGTGCTGTTGACCGGGGTAGGAGTAGCCAGGTGGAAAGCATGGCCTGCCGTAGAAAAAAGCTTATTGAAATTCTCAATTATGGTGGATTTATCAGTGGTGACAGTGTTTCCTATCTTCAGTGGTGGGCAGCTGGAAGGAGGTGTTGTTATTCTCCATGGACTTTACAGTGTCCCAGAACTTTTTTGAGTTAGTGTTGCAGGAAGCAAATTTCTGCTTGAAAAAGCTAACCTTGGCTTTTCTAACTGCCTGTGTATAATGGTTTCTAGCTTCCCTGAACAGCTGCATATCACGGGGGCTGTTCGATGCTAATGCAGAACGCCATAGGATGTTTTTGTGTTGGTTAAGGGCAGTCAGGTCTGGGGAGAACCAAGGGCTATATCTGTTCCTGGTTCTACATTTCTTGAATGGGGTATGTTTATTTAAGATGGTGAGGAAGGCATTTCAAAAAAATATCCAGGCATCCTCTACTGACGGGATGAGATCAATATCCTTCCAGGATACCCCGGCCAGGTCGATTAGAAAGGCCTGCTCGCTGAAGTGTTTCAGGGAGCATTTTACAGTGATGAGTGGAGGTTGTTTGACCGCTGACCCATTACAGATGCAGGCAATGAGGCAGTAATCGCTGAGATCTTGGTTGAAGACAGCAGAGGTGTATTTAGAGGGGAAGTTGGTTAGGATGATATCTATGAGGGTGCCCGTGTTTAAGGCTTTGGGGAGGTACCTGGTAGGTGCATTGATAATTTGTGTGAGATTGAGGGTATCAAGTTTAGATTGTAAGATGGCTGGGGTGTTAAGCATGTTCCAGTTTAGGTCGCCTAGCAGCACGAGCTCTGAAGATAGATGGGGGGCAATCAGTTCACATATCGTGTCCAGAGCACAGCTGGGGGCAGAGGGTGGTCTATAGCAGGCGGCAACGTTGAGAGACTTGTTTTTAGAGAGGTGGATTTTTAAAAGTAGAAGTTCCCTGTCACCAAGGGAGTACCACAAGGCTTGATCCTAGGCCCTACGCTCATCTCAATTTACATCAAGAACATAGCTCAGGCACTAGGGAGCTCTTTCATCCATTTATATGCAGATGATACAGTCTTATACTCAGCTGAACCCTTCCCCGGATTTTGAGTTAAACACACTACAACAAAGCTTTCTTGTGTTCTCTTAGTGTTCTCTGCCCTTAACCTTGTTCTGAACACCTCTAAAACAAAGGTCATGTGGTTTGGTAAGAAGAATGCCCCTCTCCCCACCGGTGTGATTACTACCTCTGAGGGTTTAGAGCTTGAGGTAGTCACTTCACACAAGTACTTGGGAGTATGGCTAGACAGTGCACTGTCCTTCTGTCAGCACATATCAAAGCTGCAGGCTAAAGTTAAATCTAGACTTGATTTCCTCTATCGTAATCGCTCCTCTTTCACCCCAGCTGCCAAACTAATCCTGATTCAGATGACCATCCTAACCATGCTAGATTATGGAGACGTATTTTATAGATCGGCAGGTAAGGATGCTCTCGTGAGGCTAGATGTTCTTTACCATTCGGCCATCCGATTTGCCACCAATGCTCCTTATAGGGCACCTCACTGCACTCTATACTCCTCTGTAAACTGGTCATCTCTGTATACCCGTCTCTGTAGACTCACTGGTCGATGCTTATTTATAAAACCCTCTTAGATAGGGGGAGGCCTGAGATATTTACTGCAGCCCTCATCCTTCACATACAACACCCATTCTGCCAGTCGCATCCCTGGGTCTCTCCTCTTTTCAGTTCGCTGCAGCTAGCGACTGGAACGAGCTGCAACAAACACTCAAACTCGACAGTTTTATCTCAATCTCTTCATTCAAAGACTCAATCATGGACACTCTTACTGACAGTTGTGGCTGCTTTGCATGATGTATTGTTGTCTCTACCTTCTTTCCCTTGTGCTGTTGTCTGTGCCAAATAATGCTTGTACCATGTTTTGTGCCGCTACCATGTTGTGCTGCTGCCGTTTTGTGCTGCTACCATGTTGTTGTCATGTTGCTACCATACTGTGATGTCATGTGTTGCTGCCATGCTATGGTCTTGTCTTAGGTCTCTTTTCTGTAGTGTTGTGTTGTCTCTTGTCGTGATGTGTGTTTTGTCCTATATTTTTTAAATTTTTTAATCCCAGCCCCCGTCCCTGCAGGAATCTTTTTGCTTTTTGCTAGGCCGTCATTGTAAATAAGAATTTGTTCTTAAATGACTTTCCTAGTTAAATAAAGGTAAAAAGAAAAAGAAAAAGTGAACTAAGGTATCTATTCCATATAAGACCACCAGGGGGCCACCACGTCTCACCAGCTTCTCCCTCCCTCCCTCAGTCCTACCAGCAGTATGCTCTCCCAGGACATCCATCGTATGGGCAGCACGGCCCGACCCTGGATGCGGTAGTAGTCTCCACTGTACAGGTTCCTGCTCATGCCAAAGTCAGCAATCTTGATGGTGTAGTTCTTCCCCACCAGACAGTTCCTCGTGGCCAGGTCTCTGTGGACAAAGTTAAGCGAGGAGAGGTACCTCATCCCTGAGGCAATCTGAGTGGCCATGTAGCGCAGGTCACTGTAGCTGGAGCAGAGGAGAGGCAGAGATGGAGAGAGAGAGAGTCAGCACCAGGAGAGGTGAAGAGATATTCAGGATTATACACACACCCCTTTTCCCTACCCGACAGTGGTTACGTTGCTGATGAGTGCTATCTGTCCCTCAGGTTCATGGCGGGACAGGAACTGGTTGAGGTCACCGTTCTCCATGTACTCTGTGATCATGCAGAGGGGGTCGCTGCAGATACACACGGCCAGCAGACGGATAATGTTGGGGTCCTTCAGACGTGACATGATCTTAATCTCCTTCAGGAAGTCATTCCTGATTATAACACAGAGGTTAGCGGTTAGAGGTCAGTAGGGAGACAGAGCTTTGAATGATAAATAGGAATTAATCCCAAAACACACAGATAAAACATGTGCTGGAAAAATCACTCAAAACATGTCTATGTTGTCAATACATTTGGGAGCAGCAGAGGCAGACATTCACTGTGTTCTCTAATCAGGAGTGTGCTTCCCCCTCACCTGGCGTTTTTGTTAGCATCTGCTCTGAGCATCTTAACAGCAACCAGTACTGGCTGGTTGTCACTGATGTTGAAGGAGAAATCCTCATCTATAAACTCATTCATGCCCTCTGCCTCACACAAGTGGACCTGCAGGGAGACGGAACATGGAGACTCTTATCAACGCACTACATCTAGTGGTCACTAACGATGGTTCTGAAGAGCCTGGAGACTCTGATCAACACATGACATCTAGTGGTCACTAACGATGGTTCTGAAGAGCCTGGAGACTCTGATCAACACACGACATCTAGTGTTCACTAATGATGGTTCTAACGGTGGTTCTGAAGAGCCTGGAGACTCTGATCAACACACGACATCTAGTGTTCACTAATGATGGTTCTGAAGAGCCACAAAGGTTGTGCAAGCTTTTTCTTCAGCCTAAATCACCAGAATAATCTAATTAATGACCCTGATCAATATTGTGCATAAGAAATGAGAAGTGCATAAGAAATTAGTTGAATTAATGTAAATCTAACATGGCATTGATTACTATGTAATGTCCAGAGAGCACAAACCTCTCCAAACTGTCCCTCGCCCAGCTTCTCTTTGAAGGTGAGCAGTTTCCTGGGGAACTCTTCCACTGCCACGTCCTTCCCTGACAGCAGGTCCATGGTTAAAGCAGGGACCGCGTATGTGTTGCCCCCGGTTACACCCTGCAGGTTGACAATGTCTGCCTCGGCATAGTGAGGGACTCCGTCCTGGGCAACTGTTGCAGTGGGAGCCTTGGAGGCTGTCACTGCTGTGCTGGTCAAAACTGATGCCAGAGAAAAGAGTTGAAGGTAGATTCAGCAATATGACATCATCATACACAATGGGGTGACTTCATGCTTACAGAATGAGCAGACATGATCATTTTTCAACCTCTTTAATTCAACTCTCTCATGTCTTTTCTGGTCATTTAAACTCTGCCTTGTGTGTCTGGTTTACTCACCGGCATCCTTGGAGGTGTGGGAGAACTCAGGTAGCATGCGTATGAGTCGTGATGGTTCCTGGTAGTCAGGGCCAAGGGGGAAGATACGCTCGTAGGTGGAGCTAGACTCCTGCTCGCTGGGTGCTGACGATGATGTCGGGTTGTTGTGGCTGTAGGCGAATGTCTCGCTCTGTAGTGACAGACTAGCAGTTAGTTCATCGTCCAGCATCCGCCGCGAGGCCTAGAATAAAGGATGCTGGGGTAAAGAGACACATCTGACCAGCCTTGATTGATCAACACATGGTAGGATTTATTTACCCAACTTTTAATAATATTTTACATTTCCGGATAGTAACAAACAGTCACAATAACTAACGTTCACAATTCAGAGAAATGGAGCATCAAAATGCTTTTTTGACTCAGGAAAAACTCATTTGTATGTATGTGTGACCAGGTGGCATCTCTCACCTTCTCCAGCATCTTCTGCCAGACCTGCCTCCAGAGGATGATGACAATGATGGCGACAAGGATTAGAATGATGGCCACCAGGCAGACAATCAGAATTCTGGTGTTGCTGTCATCTATTTTGTGGGTGGGGTCATCCCCTGGGGAGGGGATAGAGGAAGACATGATTTGATTTGATTACATAATTAAAGCAGGAAATGCTTTGCATGAAATGCATTGCTCACGGGTGGAAGTGTGTGTTACAGCTTGTGTTTGTGTGATGCATGTGGAGTGGGCACTGACCTGGTTGAGTGCTAGTGGGGGGGCTACTGCCGGTCTTGGGTGGTGCCAGGGTAGTGTTGTACATGGCTGTGTCTGGAAGAGCAGAGACAGATGTGAATCACAACAAAGAACAGATAATAGTTTACAGATTCATATTGAAAGGGGTGTTCTATATACATGAGCTGGAGGTGATCTGAGGTGTGTGTACCGGTACACATGTTTACCTGACTGGAAGGTGATTTCGCTAAACATCATCCAGGCTTCAGCAAAGTAGAACTGGCACTTGATTGCGCTGGCCATATGATTGGCCAGAGAGATGGTGACGAAGCGGGCGCTGAGATTGACGTCATCCACCACGGGACTAAAGGAAAGGGGCGTGGCCTCCCAGTCAGCCTCAGAACGGAAGTAACACACCACCTGGCGGAATGCCTTGACATGCTTCATGAACATGTTGTTACAGTGCACCTAGAAACAGAGAAAGAGAGAGACAGAAAGAGAGAGGGGAGAGCAAGAGGAGTATATGTTGTTACAGTGAAACAGGTTATTACAGTCAACCTGCAGGAAAAACATTTTAGGGCGATGGAATTAGGGTCAAGCTGAAAGATTTGGAAATGCAATGCCTGTTATTTGGGAGGTGGTGAACACTTGAAATACCAGCTGGAGTAGCAAGAAATGGGACTCCCGAGTGCCGCAGCGGTCTAAGGCACTGCATCTCAATGCTATAGGCGTCACTACAGACCCTGGTTAGATTCCAGTCTGTACCACATCACGCGTACAATTGGCCCAGTGTAGTCCGGTTTAGGGTTTGGCTGGAGTAGGCCGTCATTGTAAATAAGAATTTGTTCTTAACTGACTTACCTAGTTAAATACATAAATAAAGGTTACATTTAAAAAGAGGTTGTCTGCCTCCCCCCAATCCTTTCACACACACCTTCATGGTGGTGAAATTGCGAGTGCGGTCAAACTCGAACATGATCTCCACGTATCCATTGGGAAAGCTCTCATTAGTCCATCCCACGTAGTCGTAACCAGGCCACACATTGTAGACGTGGCTGTGGGTGAAGTCATCTAATCCACACATTCCATCAGTCAGCTGGCCTAGCCCCTCCGTCATACTGGGGATGGAGAAGGAAAAGGAGAGAGGAGATGAAGATAGAGCTCAGTGTTGGAGTATTTTGAGGTAGTCAAAATACAAAGTAAAAATCTCTAGAAAACTTTGTTTCTGTGGTGAACAAGAGAGTCTGTGGCTGAACTATCCTTTTAAGGAGACCTGGTGACATGTAAACAACTACTTGACAACCTTGCATCCCGCCACCCACCACTAGGTGGTAGCATCATATTATCCACCATCCTCAATATCTCATCTTGGCTGTGGTATCAAAACAGCCATTTTCTCTTCTTGGACTACTTTAACAGACTCAAACTCAGAGAGCGAGAGGAGAAAGAAAGAGAGAGAGGGAGAGAGACTTCCTGACTACTATAGCAGAGACAAACTGATGGCAGTGTCATGGAGGATATTGTTCAGCACACAGTGACTCAAACACTAACACAGAACGGAAGGATACCCAAATAGTCATTTATGCTCCCAAGAAGTCAGGTTTAATTCCAAAAACACTTAATCAAACTCTCCCACGCGTTCATGGATCAGAAGCCATCCGTGGGAGTAATTGTTTGTGTGTGTGTGTTCCTAACACTCCATTGCATAACTGCATAGAGAAATGACGTGTGTGTGTGTGTGTGTGTGCGTGGCATAACCACAGTGATCCATGCCACGGTCTACATCCTGCCAGAACTATGGCAACCAGGCAACAACAGGGCCAGTGAGGAACCAAGGCTCAGAGGTTGGTGAAGGAAAGACAAAAGGAGGAGGAGGAATAACAGAGAATGAGGTTGGATGAACCGAGAGAGGAGGGATATATTGAGAGGCGGAATGAGAAGGAGGAAAAAACAAGGACAAGGAGATGAAGGAAAAGAGAATAGAGGAGCAGCAAGATGACGAGGGAGGTAGACAAGGAAAAGGAGTTATGCACACCCACCTGTAGATGACGGCTCCATCATACACAGAGTCATTGAGGTGGACAGGCTGGCCTTCCAGACTCATCTGTTCTCCTGCTGGGGCGTTGTAGGACACCAGACCATCTGACATAGACAGAGACTGCATTAGCCCACTGAGCTAAAGCCTAGGCAGCGAGTTTGCCCAACTCTGTCTACCTATGGCTCAGAGTAGGGAGCTCCTCCTCCTATCCCTTTCTCCTCTCCATCTGTCTTACCAAGCCACTCACAGCCGTAGAGCTCTACCCTCATGCAGACGTTCATGGAGTGGTCTGAGACGGGCATGAACCTCACGAAGCGGGCGATGATCGGAGGCTCCAGGTCCTTCAGCACAATGTCATATGCATTCCTGTTTCCCTCTATCACCTACAGCCATGAATCAATCAACCAATTAGCCTAAATAATAAGAAATAAATCACACATTCCAGTTCCCCTTAATCACCGGAGAGTGACGTCACAAATCACCAAAATTACCATTGTCAATGTATTAACATTTTTATATTCCTGTCCTCCTTCTCAATCATTAATCATGTAAATCAATAATCACCTGTTTGCCCTGTCTGTTCCTCCAGGAAATCCAGCGGCTGCCGTCACGGCTATATTTAATCTTGTACATCTGGGCGAACTCGTTGCCGATGCCCCCTGCGTGGCGGCCCTGTGTTCCCACCAGGGTGATGAAGTGGAGGGAACGCAGGTCTATCTGGAGGAACTCCTTTAGACTGTCTGGTTCAACCGTTATCTCTGGACACCACGCACCATCACCCTCCTCAAAGTCTAACCTGAGGGTGGGAGATAAAGGGGTGGAGAGTATGGGACAGAGAGGAAGGGGTGAAGAGGGTGGGAGATAAAGGGGTGGAGAGGATGGGACAGAGAGGAAGGGGTGGAGAGGGTGGGAGATAAAGGGGTGGAGAGGATGGGACAGAGAGGAAGGGGTGAAGAGGGTGGGAGATAAAGGGGTGGAGAGGATGGGACAGAGAGGAAGGGGTGAAGAGGGTGGGAGAGAGAGGAGGGGGTGGATAAGGGAGGAGAGAGGGCAGGAGAGGGAGAGAACAGGAATAAAAAGGAGAGTAGAGAGAAAGGGAGGCGGTGAACATAGATAGAAAGGGAACAGAGAGAGAGAAATGGAGGGAAAGGGAAGAGAAAAGGGAGAGAGAGGTCAGTGGAAATTGTGGTGGGTGGATGTCAGTTCATACAGTCTGTTAAACAAACACATTTGTCGTAAATTAATGTGAAAGTGTTCATGTAGGGTTGAGCTGGCAGGGGAGAGGGGAGGCTAGCCAGAATAAAACTATGCTGTCCAGAACAGAACCTAGATTACATCAGTCTAAAAATGAGAGCAGGCCACCCATTCTCCAATAAGCACACATGCACACGCAATCACTCTCTCTCTCTGTTTCTTATTTTTCTCTCTCGCTCTTTCCAGGCTGAACCATGTGGGCTTTTTACACACAGGGAGCAGAAACTGATACCCAGTAAACTGAAAACACACACACACAATCTTGAAAACGGTTTGTGAGTGTATATGAATGTGCATGAGTGTTTGTGTGTGTAGTTGTGGGGGAGCCTGCATGTGTCCAGTCCACAATCGAAATTGAGAGGTATTTATGGATGTGTATGTGTGCTTGTGTGTGTCATTGGCGGCCGGTGCCACTTAAGATGAGGGAGGATGATAATTGTTGTCATGAGCATGGCCTTATTTCTATTACAGCATAATGGATGACTGTCATTCATATTCCATTCACCCAGATCAATGTAACATCAATAGGTTTAGGCTACTACATTATACTCTAATTTCCCCTATACACATTGTCGTGTCTCTGGCATCATTAAAGTGAAGACTGTTATTTTATCAAATCAATTCTCTGTAATTATTATTACGTGATTAAACTAATCATGTAAATGTAATTAACTACGAAGTTGGGGCACCAAGGAAAATCTTCAGATTACAAAGTTATAATTTTCCTAATATAACTCTTCTAATTAATAAATAATTATTTACCTCACGTTAGTCTCATTCCAAACATTGTAAATTGTTGGTTATCTGCACAAACCCAGCTTTTACTATGAATCATCCATACACCAATTGTCTTAATCATTTATTTACTAACTAAGTAAATAATCACAGAAATGCATAAACAAACAAACAGTAGATATGGTTGCAAGGAAATGATAGGGGAGGTTGCCTAGTGGGCTAAGCCGATGTGACGGCTCGGTGAACAAACGGAAGTGGGTGTGGACTGAGAAGGGCGGGAAAGACACAAATGAAATGCTAATCCTCTCCACATGAACGCTCACTCATTCGGGAATAATTGCAATCAATATATATTTACGCTCAGTGTGTCGTCGTGATCTCTGTTGGAGCTGTCCGTCTTTCTTCAGAGTACCATTCAGAAATGTTCTCATGGTATAGATGTTTCGGCAGTTGTCGGTCTTCGCATCCCAGGTTGACATAATTTCCAGCTGCAGACTAATAATTAGTATCTAAGATTTGCTCTTATTCTGTCAGGATCGATAGTCTCAGAGTTGAACCATTTCCCGCGTGTAGCCAATGCTTCACGTGGTATGGTTAGGAATTCAACAACCATTACAACCTTAGCTTAAACTGAGATTTTTGTGGTCGCTACTCAAACCTTTGCCCCCTCAGCTGACTGAGGTATGCACGGTCTGAAGAGGTTTTATTCATAACAGTAGAAAAGTGCTGTTCTATGACACCAAATCATGTCTGTGCTCACGGGGCAGGCCAATAACTTAGTTAAACTTTAAAGGGAATACAAGTATCTTTCATTGAAGGTTTAACATCACCTTACATCATTTCACAAATAGTTTAATCTTTCCCCTTTCATTTTATACAAGAATTAGATGCAAACCATAACTGAGAAAAGTACATATACAGAGATATAGTCATGTTTGTTTCCTGTCCTCTCTGAGGTCACCAAATGAAACACACTCGTCATACCCATCCCTTAAGTGTCCACGGACAATTCCCACAAGTGGACATTTTGTATCAAATCCTCATTTTGGGGATTTATGAGTTCGCCATGTGAAATCCTTTGTTCTCTCTGTGTCTCTTTCTGCATGGCCAGGGGGAGAGAGTCTCCTCCAGGAATTTACAACCTGAGATAACAGAACCTGGGTGTAGGAGAGAGAGAGGGGCCACTAGCTAAACCCAAAAAGGGCCACGTCATGATACCATCATGAGGTTGCTACAACCTAGCCTATGAATGAAAGTTTACAATGTAGCTGGGTGCACAGGTAGAGAGTAATCAAGGTGACAGACAGTGACACATTCAATACCGCCTTGCACACTCTTGGCTGCATCTAGACGACTTTGGGAGTAATCATTAGTCCAACAGTTGAAAATATGAATTTATATTGGATAAATTCAGGTATATTTTTATCCCTGCATCTTTCCGTTAGCTTCCGTTTAAGAAACGTTTTCAACAGAATCGGCTTAGAGTTCACTTTCATAGCAGTCACATAAAAACAGCATATATATATATAAAGTGGGGTAAAAAAGTATTTAGTCAGCAAAATTTGCAAATAAATTCATTAAAAAATCCTACAATGTGATTTTCTGGACTTTGTTTTCTCATTTTGTCTGTCATAGTTGAAGTGTACCTATGATGAAAATTACAGGCCTCTCTCATCTTTTTAAGTGGGAGAACTTGCACAATTGGTGGCTGACTAAATACTTTTTTGCCCCACTGTATATATAATTCCTTCCCACAACCATCTATGTGCTCTCCTCTCACCTTGTCTCTTTGCTTGTGGACTTGTGCACAACACATCAGTTGTCTGTAACCAGGCAAAAAATACCTTTCCAACGAAACCCTCATATCATGACCGCTACACAAATCCTACATCGTTGTCACATCATAGTAAGCATAGCTACTAGAACTAACTCATTAGTAAACCCACTACAATCATGCAGTACAGTGTACTGTCAGAAGGCAGATTAGCAGTTACACCGGTGGGCCGGTGGCAATGAATTAATAAAACCAAAAGCTTACCTTGACTTAGAAGAGTTCCCGTGTTGGATAGCCATTGCCTGCTAGCTAACATAGCATACCTCTCTTTTTGAGCCAGGTGTTTGAGTAGGCTAAACTAGCTAGCTGCATATGCTAGCTAAATGAAAGTTTTAAAAAATACAACCAAATATAGTTAGCGCTCTCTCTCTCTCTTGCTTCTCCTTAATTTAGGAATAAATGAATTTGTTCAAAACTGTTCAACTATTGTCTTCCTCTCTCTTTGAGTCAACTACTCACCACATTTTATACACTGCACTGCAGTGCTAGCTAGCTTTAATTGATGCTTTCAGCAATAGATTCATTATCTGATCTTTTGATTGGATGGACAGCATGTCAGTTCATGCAGCAAGAGCTCTGATAGGTTGGAGGACGTCCTCTGGAAGTTGACATAATTACTGTGCAAGTATATAGAAAGGGGTGAGAACCATGAGCCTCGTAGGTTTTATATTGAGGTCAATGTACCTAGAAGAAGACAGAAGCTAGCTGTCCACCGGCTACACCATGGTGTTACCCTACAGAGTGCTGTTGAGGATACTGTAGACCTTCAATGCAAAACAGTGTGTTTTAATCAGTTATTTGGTGATGTGAATATATTTAGCATTGTCTTATCTAAAAAGGATAACTTTAATGTTTCACTATTTTATTTGTATGAAATTCACTGAGGAGGATGGTACTCCCCTTCCTCCTCTGAGGAGCCTCCACTGTGGGTGTGTGTCCGCGCACATGTGTGTATACAGTACCTGCCGTATCTAGCAGCTGTAGACTCAGACCACTGACTGGAGGCAGAGATGTCTTCATCCTGAATTTGTCCTCCGGACATCCCCAGGGGGTACCGACACACACCTACAACACAACTCAGCTTTTAGTACAAGCATGCATGTGCGCACCCATGCAAATCCACACATATATGCAAAGCATATACAGTTGAAGTCTGAAGTTTACATACAACTTAGCCAAACACATTTAAACTCAGTTTTTCACAAACCCTGACATTTAATCCTAGTAATAATTCCCTGTCTTAGGTCAGTTAGGATCACCACTTTATTTTAAGAATGTGGAATGTCAGAATAATAGTAGAGAGAATTATTTATTTCAGCTTTTATTTCTTTCATCACATTCCCAGTGGGTTCAGAAGCTTACACTCAATTAGTATTTGGTAGCATTGTCTTTAAATAGTTTAACTTGGGTCAAATGTTTCGGGTAGCCTTCCACAAGCTTCCCACAATAAGTTGGGTGAATTTTGGCACATTCTTTCTGACAGAGCTGGTGTAACTGAGTCAGGTTTGTAGGCCTCCTTGCTTGCATATGCTTTTTTAGTTCTGCCCACAAATCTTTTATAAGATTGATGTCAGGGCTTTGTGATGGCCACTCCAATACCTTGACTTTGTTGTCCTCAAGCCATTTTGCCACAACTTTTGAAGTATGCTTGGGGTCATTGTCCATTTGAAAGACCCATTTGCGACCAAGATTTAACTTCCTGATGTCTTGAGATGTTGCTTCAATATATCCACATAATTTTCCTTTCCTATTGATGCCATCTATTTTGTGAAGAGCACCAGTCCCTCCTGCAGCAAAGCACCGCCACAACTTGATGCTGCCACCCCCGTCCTTTACGGTTGGGATGCTGTTCTTCGGCTTGCAAGACTCCCCCTTTTTCCTCCAAACATAACGATGGTCATTACGACCAAACAGTTCTATTTTTGCTTCATCAGACCAGAGGACATTTCTCCAAAAAGTACAATGTTTGTCCCCATGTGCAGTTGATAACCAGTCTGGGTTTTTTATGGAGGTTTTGGAGTAGTAGCCTCTTCCTTGCTGAGCGGCCTTTTAGGTTATGTTGATATAGGACTTGTTTTACTATGGACATAGATACTCTTGTACCCGTTTCCTCCAGCATCTTTACAAGGTCCTTTGCTATTGTTCTGGGATTTATTGGCACTTTTCGCACCAAAGTACATTCATCTCTAGGAGACAGAACGCATCTCCTTCCTGAGCTGTTTGACAGCTGTGTGGTCCCATGGTGTTTATACTTGCGTATTATTGTTTGTTCAGATGAACGTGGTACCTTCAGGCGCTTGGCAATTGCTCCCAAGGATGAACCAGACATGTGGAGGTCTTCAAATTTTTTTCTGAGGTCTTGGCTGATTTCTTTTGATTTTTCCATGATGTCAAGCAAAGATGCACTGAGTTTGAAGGTAGGCCTTGAAATACATCCACAGGTACACCTCCAATTGACTCAAATGATGTCAATCAGAAGCTTATAAAGCCATGTCATTGTTTTCTGGAATTTTCCAAGCTGTTTAAAGGCAAGGCACAGTCAACTTATTGTATGTAAACCTCTGACCCACTGGAATTGTGATCAAGTGAATTATACGCAAAATAATTTGTCTGTAAACAATTGTTGGAAAAATGACTTGTGTCATGCACAAAGTATATGTCCTAACCTACTTGCCAAAACTATAGATTGTTAACAAGAAACTTGTGGAGTGGTTGAAAAATGAATTTCAATGACTCCAACCTAAGTGTATGTAAACTTCCGACTTCATCTGTAAGCCAGGAATCATCTACTATATTCAGCTGCGGGTCAATTTCTTTGGTCGGGGTGCCAGAACATAATTACAAATAATTTGTTGACTGCAAATTGACCACAAGAAGCCCAAACAGATATAATATTTGATTAAAACATATTAATTTCAATCCTTGCTTACATTTGTATATGATCACGTCTCTATTATGCATGGAAATACTTGGGAACAGATTCCCCAAATGAAAATCACTTGGAGCTCATTTCCTGTTTTTACAGTTTATGTCCAACAATGAAAATGTAACCCCCCCAAAAAAACGTTATTTGGGGAGACAAATAAAACCACACACAACCAAATTGTTGGGATCCCTAATATAGGCAATAGCTCAAGAAATATTCAGGTCTGGACCACCTCCGCTACACCAAGTTGTGTGGTAGTAACTTTTACAGGCTGACTACACTGCTCGCATTGCGTGCGCGAGCGTTGCAAAATACATGTAGAAATCTATATTATTCAATTATTGCACCCACACTGTCTGCGTTGCCAAGGGCTAAAATAGAAGTCAGTTTTATTTGTGACGCAGATCGCGCTGCAAGTCCTGCCTCTCCCATCTCCTCATTGGTTATACCCACGTGGGTGACTGAAAGACGAACGAGGTCATGGCGGTAATGCACCTCATTTATGAATGTTGCTAATCGCAATATAATGTCAAAAGAAGAAAAAGCCTAGGAGGAGAGATGACTAAATCAAATCAAATTGTATTTGTCACATACACATGGTTAGCAGATGTTAGTGTGAGTGTAGCGAAATGCTTGTGCTTCTAGTTCCGACAACTAGAAATTTACATTTAATGAAATGATTCAGATGACCATTTGATGTGTGGATGAATTGTCGGAGTAGAGGACCTTGTGTATTTCAGGTAAAATAACAACTCAATGTTTATAGCCCAGGACAAATTAGCTAGCTAAATTGCAATAAATGCTTAATGCTTTTCGACCTGTCCCCAAATTAATGTAATTGGTTAAGAGTTTGTTTTGATATTTTAACCTGCGTGTCGTGATCGCGTTTGGTGTGGGGGGGACAAAATACATATATGCACGATGGCGCACGGGCGCTGCCGGTTTGGGTTCTGTGTTACTGGTGGGAGTGCTGAGCTCACAGACAAACCCATAGTCTTTATTGACAAGGCTTATCTGTCTAATCACAGACATACACCCGCCTACTACTTTCTTCTACAATAAAAAAACGTTTATGTTTTGTCTTGCCTATTCACCGTCTGAATGGCACACATACACAGTCTGTGTCTCAATTGTCTGAAGGTTTTATAATCTCCTCTCCTTCATATACACTGATTCAAGTGGATTTAACAAGTGGCATCAGTAAGGGATCATAGCTTTCACCTGGTCAGTCTGTCATGAAAAGATCAGGGGTTCTTAATGTTTTGTATACTCAGTGTAGATGGTATCTATTCACTTTTACAAGCCTGAAATCGAATATCCTTTACTTTTGTTGCTGTTTCTAAGAGTAAAAATAAAATGTGATTTTCCATCAATATAATTCCAGCAGGGCTGAGTGTATATTGAGTATTTATTGAGGTTTATGGTTTATAATCACTGCTTCAACTGTCTTCTCTACTCAGTAGAAAACTGATTTTAACAATTAACTTGAATACAACCCAACCAATGTCTTAGATGATTATGCAGAACATTTCAGCAAACTGTATAGATGTCCTGTTTGAGTGTGAGTGTGTGGGTGTACAGTGTGAGTGTGTGGGTGTACAGTGTGAGTGTACAGTGTGAGTGTGTACGTGTACAGTGTGAGTGTGTGGGTGTACAGTGTGAGTGTACAGTGTGAGTGTGTGGGTGTACAGTGTGAGTGTACAGTGTGAGTGTGTAGGTGTACAGTGTGAGTGTACAGTGTGAGTGTGTGAGTGTACAGTGTGAGTGTGTGAGTGTACAGTGTGAGTGTACAGTGTGAGTGTGTGAGTGTACAGTGTGAGTGTGTGAGTGTACAGTGTGAGTGTACAGTGTGTGCGCACAGGGTTGACTGGTCAGTAGGAGAGGCAGAGGAAATGCAAGGGGACACTTGGTGAGAGAGATAGAGTGTTTCTGTAGTGTACAGTATGATGGATGGTCACAGGGAGTAGAGGAGGTGGTGCAGGCCAGGGGGACTCTCCCTTCAGCATGGCCCCTCAGCTCAGCTCTGTCTGAGACACAGGAAAGTCTTTGTGAAACTGCCAGAAACAGCACACAGAACACACAACGCTCAAGGCCCTTTCTGTCCTCCCTCGCTTTTTTATCCTTCCTTTCTGTCCTCTCTCTCTCTTACAAATATTTCCTTAAAAGTCAAGATGGGGAAACCTTGCAGAGTTCGTCCTGGCAGTGATGGTGAGATTCAATTCAGAAAGAGATCAGTCCCAAAACAAAAAATTATTCCTGATGTGAGACTGCCTTTTTTCTCCTCTGCAGATCCCTCATCCTCCCTTCCATCCTCCCCCTTCCTTTATCTTCCCCTGACCTCCTCCATCCCTCCCCTCCCTCATGCCCCAACAGACATCAGCCATAATCATCACACACTTCTCATATTTCCAGTCTATTAGTGGTAATCTTGGTAATATAATTGCAATCAAATGTGATAACATCTGCAATTGTATTTGGAAACATTTAATTGGCCCTCCAGGCAGTTCAGATACTCGATCCTCGCCCCCCCAGGTTTGGGTGAGAAAAACATCCATAACAATTTTACTGCAGTTTACTCACCTCTGGTAAAATAATGTTTCAAATAAAATCACGCTGCAGATTATAGTATATTTGATAATTTTTCACAGATTGGTGCTCTTTTGCGTGTTGAAAATATTTCCCTAATGAGTGGTGGAGGTTGGGCTAGTTGACCATGGTATTTCACCACTGGTCTGAGTGAATGAAGAGAAACATGAGTCCATTCACATACAGGTGTCCACTGCAAACAGAGGCAGGGAGAAAGAGAACCAGAAAAAGAAAGAGAGAAATAGGGGGAAGACGAGTCCTGAATTTGCAGACATTGATAGTTTATTGATTTCAGACTAGAGTAACTGAAAAATCAAATTATTTACATGTCTTATTAAGTACTTAATATTGCGTGAATGAAGCTCATGATATTATTGTCACAGCAGGACACAAATACAGAATGAAACTCTGAACAACAACATTATCTGCGATTCACTTGGTGAAAATAAGTAATCGGATCCATAATAAATATAATGTTCCATCAACTACAGCCAGACAGATCCAAATGCTCAGCCCACAGACAAAGGAGGAGAAGGCAGAGAAAGTGTTTGATATTTCCTGGGATATAGTTGGTGAAAATAAGAGTCATTACCAGTGGTTAAGTCAGACTCCATCCTAAACTAAAGCATGCATATATATATATATATATCAGTGGGGAGAACAACTATTTGATCCCCTGCTGATTTTGCAGGTTTTCCTACTTACAAAGCATGTAGAGGTCTGTAATTTTTTATCATAGGTACACTTCAACTGTGAGAGACAGAATCTAAAACAAAAATTAAGAAAATCACATTGTATGATTTTTAAAACTTGCAAAATCAAAATCGGCAGTGTATCAAATACTTGTTCTCCTCACTCAATATATAGAGAGGGGGGTAGAGAGAGAGAGAGAGAGAGAGAGAAGAGAGAGAGGAGAGGAGAGAGAGAGGACCCCTGTAACGTCACCATTGGCTAATACACTCTTACAGGTCACATGCACGCACACAGCATACACACACCGATCCAGCTCCAAGTGGCTTCTTTCCCTCTCTCACCACTTATTTTTTTTCTATGTGCCCTGGCCAGTGAAAGGCAGGCTTGTTCCATCGTGTTTGCTGTCTAACCACAGGCTCCAGGCTCTGATATTATAGTGAATTTAGTTTGTGACCGTCTCGCGTAAACTCTCATAACCTTTCTATTGTATTAATATGAGAGCAATATCACAGAGGCTCAAGATAGGCTTAAACAACTGGATGACCTGACCTTGGTGGGAGTTGAAGATATATATTGTGTGTGTGTGTGTGTGTGTGCATGCAGAGGATCCAGCTATCCCACTGGAGTCTGTGGTTAATGCATTCCAGACATTCTGACAGCAGGAATGTACATGGAAAGGGGCTTGCCATGTGTATTTGCTGGGATTGTTGTTCATCACTTAGAAGTGGTGGAGTGCAGAGTACCAATGGATCGGAACATGGCCAAAGTTACTTTAAATTCATTCAACAAAATGTTCTAAATCCAAAATATGCCCCATTGTGGGACAATCATTTTGAAGACAAGTGAGGGAGAAATCATCATTATTTCCATATTTCAAATCCTCTAGACTAGACAAAGACTTCCTAAACGCAAGAGAATGGATGAGGGAATTGTGTGTCTGTCCAATAAGCTATATCTTTATGTCCTTTGTCACTCAACAAATTTGCTATGAGTCTTGTTGACTCCAGCACAGGTCTTACTGTGTCTAACTACCATTCTGTTGCATGGATGAAGAAAAATAAATACCAGAATGCAGAAAATTTGCATGGCTGCATTTAGTAGCACTGAGAGGCAAGGTGATGACAACTTTCCACTTCTTAAAATCCTTGAACAGTGCTGTTATACCATCTCTGTCTTTCCTATTTCCACTCTGAGTGGGCGACAAGATTTTCACTGTAGACTGGGAGCCATATAGAGACTCTGGAATAAGGCTTTAGTAGAGATAGATGGAGGAGAAATAGAGAGGGACTATAAGGCTGGAGTAGAGATGGAGCAAGAGAGAAAAACTGTATAACGCTGGACTATACATCGAGTAATAGAGATAGGTGAAAGCTGGACACTGTCAAGATGATCCACTCTGCTGTATATCTGGTAAACCAGATCAGAGACCTCTATCAACTGTCATAACGAGATGTAGAGAGGCCTGAAAACAACCACAGCACCCACCACTGCCTTGTCCCTTTGGAGAGAACACCCTCTTCTTAAAACCTACTCTCTCGCTCAGCCTGCCATTATAGCAACATGCTAGGCTTAAAGATCAGCCACATTGTAGGCTGTAAAATACACACATGAATGGAGGGAAGGGCGTGTCAAGTGTGTGTGTCACTCCACTGAAAAATATGTTAAAGTTGTTATGTATGATCATGAAAGTCCACGAAAACGAATTGTCATTTCGCTGCACCAAGCTACAGATAAATACAAGTTTACAGCATATGAAACATAGCCTTTGTTTACTTTTAGGCGCCCCAGACGAGTTAGTGAAAAATGTTCTGGTGTGTTTGTAGTTTGCCGTGAGCAGGATGTAATTAAACAGCAATGTTAATGTGGAGGACTGACTGTACAATTATCTCCCTCAGAGTATAGACTGCCACGCCACAGCTGTAAAAGACCTCAAAGCACACACGCACGTGCAGACGCGCAAGCTCTCGTGTACACACACACACACACACACACTCGTAGGTCTATTGCTTGGCCCTGTGCCCTGCTCTTTTATACAATTCTAAACTTATATTTAATGAAAGCAGCTCTATGATGTTGTGACACATACTACAGTCCAAGGTCATTGCATTTCTCAGGACTTGATGATGGCTGTTGCCAAGGTGCACACCAAATGTTGCCACTGGATTTCCTAGTAAAATATAATTGGTCGTCTCATTGACATCACACTTTCCCTCAGTGAACCACCGCTAGAGTGGGAACAGAACAGTGGAGAGACCCATGGACAACAGAACAGTGGAGACCCATGGACAACAGAACAGTGGACACCCATGGACAACAGAACAATGAAGAGACCCATGGACAACAGAACTGTGGAGACCCATGGACAACAGAACAGTGGAGACCCATGGACAACAGAACAATGAAGAGACCCATGGACAACAGAACAGTGAAGAGACCCATGGACAACAGAACAGTGAAGGGACCCATGGACAACAGAACAATGAAGAGACCCATGGACAACAGAACAGTGAAGGGACCCATGGACAACAGAACAGTGAAGAGACCCATGGAGAACAGAACAATGGAGAGACCCATGGACAACAGAACAGTGAAGAGACCCATGGACAACAGAACAATGAAGAGACCCATGGACAACAGAACAGTGAAGAGACCCATGGACAACAGAACAGTGAAGAGACCCATGGACAACAGAACAGTGAAGAGACCCATGGACAACAGAACAGTGGAGACCCATGGACAACAGAACAGTGGAGACCCATGGACAACAGAACAGTGGAGACCCATGGACAACAGAACAGTGGAGACCCATGGACAACAGAACAGTGGAGACCCATGGACAACAGAACAGTGGAGACCCATGGACAACAGACCAGTGAAGAGACCCATGAACAACAGAACTGTGGAGACCCATGGACAACAGAACAGTGGAGACCCATGGACAACAGAACAGTGAAGAGACCCATGGACAACAGAACAGTGGAGACCCATGGACAACAGAACAGTGAAGAGACCCATGGACAACAGAACAGTGGAGACCCATGGACAACAGAACAGTGGAGAGACCCATGGACAACAGAACAATGAAGAGACCCATGGACAACAGAACAGTGAAGAGACCCATGGACAACAGAACAGTGGAGACCCATGGACAACAGAACAGTGAAGAGACCCATGGACAACAGAACAGTGGAGAGACCCATGGACAACAGAACAGTGGAGAGACCCATGGACAACAGAACAGTGAAGAGACCCATGGACACCAGATCAGTGGAGAGACCCATGGACAACAGAACAGTGAAGAGACCCATGGACAACAGAACAGTGAAGACCCATGGACAACAGAACAGTGAAGAGACCTAAGGACAACAGAACAGTGGAGAGACCCATGGACAACAGAACAGTGAAGAGACCCATGGACAACAGAACAGTGGAGAGACCCATGGACAACAGAACAGTGAAGAGACCCATGGACAACAGAACAGTGAAGAAACCCATGGACAACAGAACAGTGGAGACCCATAGACAACAGAACAGTGAAGGGACCCATGAACAACAGAACCGTGGAGACCCATAGACAACAGAACAGTGGAGAGATCCATGGACAACAGATCAGTGGAGACCCATGGACAACATAACAGTGGAGAGATCCATGGACAACAGATCAGTGGAGACCCATGGACAACAGAACAGTGAAGAGACCCATGGACAACAGATCAGTGGAGACCCATGGACAACAGAACAGTGGAGAGACCCATGGACAACAGAACAATGAAGAGACCCATGGACAACAGAACAGTGAAGAGACCCATGGACACCAGATCAGTGGAGAGACCCATGGACAACAGAACAGTGAAGAGACCCATGGACAACAGAACAGTGAAGACCCATGGACAACAGAACAGTGAAGAGACCTAAGGACAACAGAACAGTGGAGAGACCCATGGACAACAGAACAGTGAAGAGACCCATGGACAACAGAACAGTGGAGAGACCCATGGACAACAGAACAGTGAAGAGACCCATGGACAACAGAACAGTGAAGAAACCCATGGACAACAGAACAGTGGAGACCCATAGACAACAGAACAGTGAAGGGACCCATGAACAACAGAACCGTGGAGACCCATAGACAACAGAACAGTGGAGAGATCCATGGACAACAGATCAGTGGAGACCCATGGACAACATAACAGTGGAGAGATCCATGGACAACAGATCAGTGGAGACCCATGGACAACAGAACAGTGGAGAGATCCATGGACAACAGATCAGTGGAGATACATGGACAACAGAACAGTGGAGACCCATGGACAACATAACAGTGGAGAGACCCATGGACAACAGAACAGTGGAGACCCATGGACAACAGAACAGTGGAGACCCATGGACAACATAACAGTGGAGAGATCCATGGACAACAGAACAGTGGAGAGATCCATGGACAACAGATCAGTGGAGATACATGGACAACAGAACAGTGGAGACCCATGGACAACAGAACAGTGGAGAGATCCATGGACAACAGATCAGTGGAGATACATGGACAACAGAACAGTGGAGACCCATGGACAACAGAACAGTGGAGACCCATGGACAACAGAACAGTGGAGAGACCCATGGACAACAGAACAGTGGAGACCCATGGACAACAGAACAGTGGAGACCCATGGACAACAGAACAGTGGAGAGATCCATGGACAACAGAACAGTGGAGAGATCCATGGACAACAGATCAGTGGAGATACATGGACAACAGATCAGTGGAGATACATGGACAACAGAACAGTGGAGAGATCCATGGACAACATAACAGTGGAGAGACCCATGGACAACAGATCAGTGGAGATACATGGACAACAGAACTGTGAAGAGATCCATGGACAACAGAACAGTGGAGACCCATGGACAACAGAACAGTGGAGAGACCCATGGACAACAGATCAGTGGAGATACATGGACAACAGAACAGTGGAGACCCATGGACAACAGAACAGTGGAGAGACCCATGGACAACAGATCAGTGGAGATACATGGACAACAGAACAGTGGAGACCCATGGACAACAGAACAGTGGAGAGACCCATGGACAACAGATCAGTGGAGATATATGGACAACAGAACAGTCCCACTCACATCAAAGAGACAGCAGTAGCAGTTAAGGCCACCAAATGGAAACTGATAAGAGAATTATGTTCTTCAGGTACATAACCCAATTTAATTATATTACTCTCAGTCTGCAAACCAGAATGTGTAAGATCCCGGTCGAATGAAACAGATGGAGGCCCAGCTAAATAGTCAAAAAGGTTTATTCACGGAACGTTCTAAAGTCAAGAATACAAAACAATTTATTTTATACTGACTTCCCACGCCCACACACAAACATACGCACACACACAAACATACGTACACACATACACACAAACAAACGCACACACATGTCCTGCTACGCACACACTGTCTGTCTCACTACCCAGCCGACAGAGATAGTGACCTTGTCCTTGACGTACTCCCCTCTCTCTTCCAAATCTCTAGTCAGGTCGGCACTAAGCTCAGACAGTCTGTGTTTAAAATACCATAAAGACATATTGTTTTACCCTAATCCTGACTAGGACTACACATTTATTGATTAGGATTTTATACATTCTAATCAATTCCATACAATTATATGTTTCAGGGCGGAATATTCTAATCATTCAATTAACAGACAATTCTCACCTATCAGAAACACACACACACACACACACACACACACACACACACACACACACACACACACACACACACACACACACACACACACACACACACACACACACACACACACACACACACACACACACACACACACACACACACACACACACACACACACACACACACACACACACACACACAACGTTCTCCATACCATTCCCATGCCAACACTCACCTGGGTTAACCTGTGAGGTGGCGTCTTCTAACAGGTAGAGCAGGGTGATCAGCGGAAAGTGTCCCCCCCACAGGCACTTCATCCCAAACACACACACACACACACACTTTCACACACAGAGGGTCTTCAAACCTGAAATCAATGAGAAAACAACCGTCAGAATATGTCATACAAGTTTAAGTATTTGGACTGTGGTGAAATGAAACTGGGTCTGTATTTGGATCCATATGGTATATTCAGGCAGTTGGTGCAGTTTCATGTCTTTCCTCCAGGGAACCAGATCATCTGAGAGGTTCAACGGAAAGCTGCAGCTTTTACTGGAGGAATGGTTTTCATTTGCTCAATAAAGACAATAATTGCTGTCTGAAAGTGGAATTTCCATTCATTCATTATCTTACCACGAGTGAAGAGTGAAAGCATATTAAAATGGCGGGGATAATTTAACATTACAGTAGCCAGCTCTGAGTAATAAAACTGTACATAAAACTATATCCATACATCTAAATGTGAATACTTTAACATTCTTTAGTAGTTCTCCATCCCCTGGCTGTGTGTAACATTCTTTAGTAGTTCTCCATCCCCTGGCTGTGTGTAACATTCTTTAGTAGTTCTGCATCCCCTGGCTCTGTGTGTAACATTCTTGAGTAGTTCTGCATCCCCTGGCTCTGTGTGTAACATTCTTTAGTAGTTCTGCATCCCCTGGCTCTGTGCGTAACATTATTTAGTAGTTCTCCATCCCCTGGCTGTGTGTGTAACATTATTTAGTAGTTCTGCATCCCCTGGCTGTGTGTGTAACATTATTTAGTAGTTATGCATCCCCTGGCTCTGTGTGTAACATTATTTAGTAGTTCTGCATCCCCTGGCTCTGTGTGTAACATTATTTAGTAGTTCTGCATCCCTTGGCTCTGTGTGTAACATTCTTTAGTAGTTCTGTATCCCCTGGCTCTGTGTGTAACATTATTTAGTAGTTCTGCATCCCCTGGCTCTGTGTGTAACATTATTTAGTAGTTCTGCATCCCCTGGCTGTGTGTGTAACATTCTTTAGTAGTTCTGTATCCCCTGGCTGTGTGTGTAACATTATTTAGTAGTTCTGCATCCCCTGGCTCTGTGTGTAACATTATTTAGTAGTTCTGCATCCCCTGGCTCTGTGTGTAACATTATTTAGTAGTTCTGCATCCCCTGGCCGTGTGTGTAACATTATTTAGTAGTTCTGCATCCCCTGGCTCTGTGTGTAACATTATTTAGTAGTTCTGCATCCCTTGGCTCTGTGTGTAACATTCTTTAGTAGTTCTGTATCCCCTGGCTGTGTGTGTAACATTATTTAGTAGTTCTGCATCCCCTGGCTCTGTGTGTAACATTATTTAGTAGTTCTGCATCCCCTGGCCGTGTGTGTAACATTCTTTAGTAGTTCTGCATCCCCTGGCCGTGTGTGTAACATTCTTTAGTAGTTCTGCATCCCCTGGCCGTGTGTGTAACATTATTTAGTAGTTCTGCATCCCCTGGCTCTGTGTGTAACACTATTTAGTAGTTCTGCATCCCCTGGCTGTGTGTGTAACATTATTTAGTAGTTCTGCATCCCCTGGCTCTGTGTGTAACATTATTTAGTAGTTCTGCATCCCCTGGCTCTGTGTGTAACATTATTTAGTAGTTCTGCATCCCCTGGCTCTGTGTGTAACATTATTTAGTAGTTCTGCATCCCCTGGCTCTGTGTGTAACATTATTTAGTAGTTCTGCATCCCCTGGCCGCGTGTGTAACATTCTTTAGTAGTTCTGCATCCCCTGGCTGTGTGTGTAACATTATTTATTAGTTCTGCATCCCCTGGCTCTGTGTGTAACATTCTTTAGTAGTTCTGCATCCCCTGGCTCTGTGTGTAACATTCTTTAGTAGTTCTGCATCCCCTGGCTGTGTGTGTAACATTATTTAGTAGTTCTCCATCCCCTGGCTCTGTGTGTTACATTCTTTAGTAGTTCTGCATCCCCTGGCTGTGTGTGTGTGTGTGTGTGTGTGTGTGTGTGTGTGTGTGTGTGTGTGTGCGTGCGTGCGTGCGTGCGTGTGTGTGTGTGCTAGAGAGGACTTCAGACAGAAGGAGGCAGGAATAAATTAAGGCAGCATTTCAGAGAGAAAGACGGACGGACGGACGGACGGACGGACGGACGGACGGACGGACGGACGGACGGACGGACGGACGGACGGACGGACGGACAGACAGACAGACAGACAGACAGACAGACAGACAGACAGACAGACAGACAGACAGACAGACAGACAGACAGACAGACAGACAGACAGACAGACAGACAGACAGACAGACAGACAGACAGACAGACAGACAGACAGACAGACAGACAGACAGACACAGAGTGAGCGAGAGATAGAGGCAGAAAGAAAGAGAGACAGATCGAGGGACAGAGAGAGAGCGGGAGAGAGACACAGAGAGAGGTCCAGCACGCCTCCTCTCTTCAACAGACCCAAACAGCCAATGGTCTAATCTTCTCTTACCTTAGAGGAAATGTCGATATCCACTCACAGTGATCTTTTAGTGATTTACTCTAGTCTCATGTGGTTGTCTGACCTACCACTATTAATGATCCAGTAAAAGGTGTGGGGGGAGAGAGTTGGGGTGGCACATGTAAATGCTTTACTGTCATTCTAACTGATTTTTACATAATTACAAACAGTCTAAGGATGTGGCAATCTCACTGTGTTAATAGCTTCTTATGTAACAAACACTATTTAAAGAAGGAGAACGACTGGAGCAGAATCATTAGTGGTTGTTCTATATTTGTTAATATAAAATTGAACATTTCCCTAGTAAGATTGTAATCTTTGGACAGCAATAGTTGGAAGTACCATGTAACAATGTGGAAATGCAATGTCAATACACTGCACCTATGCAACTACCATGTAAATTCATAGGGTTTTGGAACCTTAGGTAAAGTGGCAGTGTGGTTTTGAAGAGAAAGGCAGAGGGGTGAAGAGTGTACTATGGACTGTATAGTTAAGCTGGAGAGATCAGAAAGCCAAAGGGGAGGTTCCCTGGTCGTCATCCTAGGCCAAAAGGGCACGTGTGTGTGTGTTTGTGTGTGGGACATTTCCGGCTGTTCATCCCTGGCGAAACAACTTTCTCTTGGCAGTGCGAGGCTGCGTAGGAGTGGCTGATAGATCAACATGTCAGGGTCAAGCAGCACAGCACTCCTCACAACCACACACACACACACACACATACGCACACATGCACAGGCACACACACACAGTCTTGTATAACTTACCTTGTGGGGACACTCAATTCAGTCTCATTCAAAATCCAATTTTCACTACTTCCCTTACTCCAAACCTTACCCTAAACCTTACCCTAAATCTAACTCCTACCCCTAACACAAATTCTAACCAGAACCTTAAACCCTCTAGAAATAGCATTATACCTTGTGGAGACTAACAAAATGTCCCCAGTTCTTAAAATATTTTGTTTGTTTACTATACTTGTTGGGACTTCTGGTCTCCACAAGTATAGTTAAACATGACCACACACCCACCCACCCCACACACACACACACTAAACCTTGCTGTGCCCTCTGCAGTAAACATTTACACATACTAACCATCCTCCACACACTCACATAGCTCTACACCCAGAGACCACACTTGCACACTCACACCACCTAGGAACCTCACAATAACCAGGCCATTGCCATATATCAGTGTTAAAACCTGGAGTTTCATACAATATAACAGAGTTGTATTCTGGCTGTGGGATATATATTCAGATCTGCTGCCCAATACCACTGCCAAGATGGAACTCTGATGACACCCGACTTTACAGAACGACTTCTTTATCTATATACAGTTCCTATAAATCAATAGACATTTATGATATCTTAAATTCCAGAATATAAGGAATCCTGCTTTCATGCAAGTCGTCAGACATTCGGCATACAATTTCTAAGCCATCCTTACTTTCACAAATACAATAACATCACTGTAATTGTGTTATTGTAATCAGCTAATCACAGAACAAAACAGATGTAAAACTGTACAAACTCTCAACAGCTCCCCTTCATCAACACCCATCGACCTCTGAATGGCCTCATTGTGCATTCACCATCATCAACAAAAACATCTAGTTAGTTTCTCCTTCAGAAGTGCTCCATTTCCTGTTATATCAGATTACAGCCATATCACACTAAGACACTGGCCTCCTTATAAGGGTAAATATATAGGTGTTAATGCTGGGCGTAAACAGTTAATGAAACACAAACAGCTGGTGGCTTGTGTCATGTGTTGGGGAGCGAGAGTCAGAGAGGTCTTTACCATGTTGCCAGAGAGAACAGCTCTCATGTATAAAAGTGGACATGGAGTTAGCATTAAAAAAAAACAACAGATTTTCCATTTACCAAGGCCATGTTCTGTGACTTTCAACACCGCACTGTCATAAGATTCCACCTTTCCAACAAGTCAGTTGGTCAAATTTCTGCCCTGCTAGAGCTTCCCCGGTCAACTCTAAGTGCTGCTATTGTGAAGTGGAAACATCTAGCAGCAATATCGGATTGGCCGAAAAGTGGTAGGCCACACAAGCTCACTGAACGAGACCGACAAGTGCTGAAGCGCGTAGCACGTAAAAATGGTCTGTCATCGGATGCGACACTCACTACTGAGTTCCAAACTGCCTCTGGAAGCAACGTCAGCACAAGAACTGTTCGTCAGGAGCTTCATGAAATGGGTTTCCATGGCCGAGCAGCCGTGCACACGTCTAGGATAAAATGTGCAATGCCAAGCGTTGGCTGGTGTGGTGTAAAGCTTGCCGCCATTGGACTCTGGAGCAGTGGAAACACGTTCTCTCTGGAGTGGTGAATCACGCCTCACCATCTGGCAGTCCGACGGACAAATCTGGGTTTGGTGGATGCCAGGAGAACGCTACCTGCCCGAATGCATAGTGCCAACTGTAAAATTTGGTAGAGGGGGAATAATGGTCTGGGGCTGTTCTTCATGGCCTCTTAGTTCCATTGAAAATAAATCTTAGCGCTACAGCATACAATGACATTCTAGACGATTCTGTGCTTCCAACTTTGTGGCAACAGTTTGGGGAAAGCTCTTTCCTATTTCAGCATGACAATGCCCCCGTACACAAAGTGAGGTCCATACAGAAATGGATAGTTGAGATCAGTATGGAAGAATTTGACTGGCCTGCACAGAGCACAGAGGTTAAGAACACCTACATATTCAAGGGTTTTTCTTTATTTTTTACATTGTAGAATAATAGTGAAGACATCAAAACTATGAAATAACACACATGGAATCATGTAGTAACAAGAAGTGTTAAACAAATCTAAATATATTTTATATTTGAGATTCTTCAAAGTAGCCACCCTTTGCCTTGATGACAGCTTTGCACACTTGGCATTCTCTCAACCAGCTTCACCTGGAATGCTTTTCCAACAGTCTTGAAGGAGTTCTCACATATGCTGAGCACTTGCTGGCTGCTTTTCCTTCACTCTGCGGTCCAACTCATCACAAACCATCTCAATTTGGTTGAGGTCAGCGCATTGTGGAGGCCAGGTCATCTGATATAGCACTCCATCACTCTCCTTCTTGGTAAAATAGCCCTTACACTGTCTGGAGGTGTGTTGGGTCATTGTCCTGTTGAAAAACAAATGATAGTGGGACTAAGCCCAAACCAGATGGGATGGCGTATCGCTGCAGAATGCTGTGGTAGCCATACTGGTTAAGTGGGCCTTGAATTATAAATAAAGCACTGACAGTGTTACCAGCAAAGAACCCCCACACCATCACACCTCCTTCTCCATGCTTTACAGTGGGAAATACACATTCAGAGATCATCCGTTCACCAACACTGTGTCTTTCGGTTGGTACCAAAAGGACACATTTTCACCGGTCTAATGTCCATTGCTTGAGTTTCTTGGCACAATCAAGTCTCTTCTTATTATTGGTGCCCTTTAGTAGTGATTTCTTTTCAGCATTTAGACCATGACGGCCTGATTGACACAGTCTCCCCCGAACAGTTGATGTTGAGATGTGTCTGTTTCTTGAACTCGGTGAAGCATTTATTTGGGCTGCAATTTCTGAGGCTGCTAACTCGAATGAACTTATCCTGTACAGTAGAGGTAACTCTGGGTCTTCCATTCCTGTGGCAGTCCTTATGAGAGCCAGTTTCATCATAGAGCTTGATGGTTTTTGTGATTGCACAAGAAGAAACATTCAAAGTTCTTGAAATCTTCCGTATTGACTGACCCTTCATGTCTTAAATTAATGATGGACTGTAGTTTCTCTTTGCTTATTTGATCTGTTCTTGCCATAATATGGACTTGGTATTTTACCAAATAGGGATATCTTCTGTATACCACCCATACCTTACAACAACACAATTGATTGGCTCAAACGAATTAAGGAAAGAAATTCCACAAATTAACTTAAGGCACACCTCTTAATTGAAATGCATTCCAGGTGACTCCCCCCACTCACGAACTGGTTGAGAGAATACCAAGAGTGTGCAAAGCTGTCATCAAGTCAAAGGGTGGCTACTTTGAAGAATCTCAAATATATTTTGATTTGTGTAACACGTCTTGTTACTACATGATTCCATGTGTTATTTCATAGTTTTGATGCCTTCACTATTATTCTACAATGTAGAATAATAGTAAAAATAAAGAAAATCCTCGAATGAGTAGGTGTTCTAAAACTTTTGACCGGTAGTGTAAGTACAGTGGTGGAAAAAGTACTCAACTGTCATACTTCAAATTCCTTAAATAAAGCCAACCAGATGGCACGATTGAATTGTTTAAAAAAATGTATCGACTACCAAGGGCACACCAACACTCAGCCATAATTTACAGACACATTATTTGTGTTTAGTAAGTCCATCAATTCAGAGGCAGCAGTAATGACAACACGTTATATTGATGTGTGTGTGAATTTGACCAGATTGCTGTTCTACTTGACCATTCCAAAAGTACTTTTGGGTGTCAGGGAAAATGGATGTGAGTAAAAAGTACATATTTTCTTTAGGAATGGAGTAGAGTAAAAGTTGTCAAAAATACAAATAGTAAAGTACAGATAGGCAGAAAAACAAATTAAATTGTACTTCAAAAGTACTTTTACTTAGTAAGAGCTGTATTCTCCATCCAGGTAGGTATCTGCATGGAGCGTAGCGCTGTTGTCTCATAACAAGGCTTTGCTATGGTAACATCAGAGCAGGCTCTGACACACAGGACACAGGGTTATGGGCTGTCTCACATTCACCATTATGGAAAACTTCTGCTCATTCTCATTTCATAGCAGCATGGAACACTTATCCACTCACCAGTATCGTTTTAAACTCAAATTCCTTTTTCATGTGAAAAGTTACGATAAGTTATCAAGTCCAAATGTAAATGTTTTTGCAATGTCTGTAAAAGTTTGCTGACATGTTAGGAGCTGAGATCAAGCTTTCAGTAATGATCAGTGGTCCTTCTGTAGCTCAGTTGGTAGAGCATGGCGCTTGTAACGCCAGGGTAGTGGGTTCGATCCCCGGGACCACCCATACGTAGAATGTATGCACACATGACTATAAGTCGCTTTGGATAAAAGCGTCTGCTAAATGGCATGGCATAATCAGTGAGTAACTCCTCTTGACAATGTTTTATTCTGATGCAGCAAACTATTGAGAGTAGTGTTTCTACAGTCCAATGGTTGAGCTACTGTTCAGTTTCACTCACCTCTCACTGACAGGCTGTCAGGCCTGGAGAGAGAGGGAGGTAGACAGGGAGAGGGGAGAGAAGACAAAATGAGAGCACAGGTGCATAAGCCCAACCACTCACCTCACTATTTAAAATACTTCCTGACTAAAATGAGGTGGAGAGCATCTTGATCAGACTATTCACCCCCCAGCTCTTCAGGGTCCAACTAACTCTATCATTCTGCAGCTATACTAGAGGCCCTATAGACAGCAGAGAGATTTGTTGGATCTTCTGATCTGGAGGTAAATTCAGGGGAGTAGAGGGAGACAGGGGAGGAACAGGAAGAGAGGCGGAGGTAGCTGGACAGACGTACATGAGGAGGCACAGGGGGAGTTAGGGGCCCTCCTAGGCCTAAGGTGAGGGGCCGAAGTGGAGCAGAGTGGACAGACAGGACCTGTGTCTTGCCAGACACTGTCCCTCACATTCCTCCTCACACAGCCTGCTCAAGTGGGCTTGCTGCTAGGGGTCTACTGTCGTGTGTTAGTACACAGCCTGCTCTATGGGGCTGCTGGGGCCAACTATAGGGCTAATTTGACCCAGGAATGGGTTTCATACACTCCTATAGTTCCTGCAGGAATCGACCTAGACTTACTAAGTAGGGCCTCACCAAAACCAGGTCTCAAAGCCTATATTACTCACTGGGCTCTGGTTGGAGTTGAATGTACCATACTGTGCCTAGTGTGCACATATGCAACCTAAGTTATACAGTTGACTTCTGATACATGCAATGGGCTTGACAGTGTGCACTAAACTGGAGCATGCAGGGAATAGAAGTCACGGGTAGAGGATAGGGTATAAGGTTAGAGGCTGGGGATTGATATTTAACAAAGCAAGTGAACGGTTGTGCTTTGGTCCACTGCTGTCTGTCCCTCATTACTGCTGTCAAATAAACTGACATCATGAGACAGGGGCAAACTAAATGCTTGATCCTATTTCTGTAACAAATCCTGAAGGGGAATTCAACCTTATGGTCCAACCTATCATATATGCATTAAGGTGAAGCTGGGAGTCTCAGAGCATGTCTGTCTGACAAAGTCAAACAGTCAACAGAAAACTCAGATCAAAGTCATCTTTAGAATAACAAACGAATGTCAGACAGCAAAGCCTTCTCAATGCTTTCATGGAGGCCACAAAGGAAAACAATCAGGCTTGAACCGGTCGGAGAGAAGTCAAACAAAGCACTTAAGGGCCATATCTGATACCTCGAGAGTCTGAGGTGTGGAGGTCAAATCACTGATGGGGTTATCAGAGAGAAAGAGTGAGACAGAGAGAGAGATGGAAAAAAATTGAGAGACCACTGCCAAATAAAACCCAAACGGGATCCTAAAGAATAAGTACAGATATAATAATTGTCTAAAATGGTTTAACCGTTGAAGAGAAAAAAAGAACACACAAAAAAATAAAGAACTATTTTGAAAAAATGTCAAAACTACATGCACATTTTTTATGATTTTATTGTGTTACAGTTCATAAGGAAATGACTCAATTGAAGTACATTTATTAGGTCCTAATCTATGGATTTCACTTGACTAGACAGGAGCACAGCCATGGTTGGGCCTGGGAAGGCATAGGGCCCACATACTGGGGAGCCAGGCCCAGCCAATCAGAAATAGTTTTCCCCCACAAAATGGCTTAATTGCAGACAGAAATACTCAGTTTCATCAGCTGTCCAGGATGCTGGTCTCAGACAATCCCGCAGTTGGAAGAGGCCGGATGTGCAGGTCCTGGGCTTGCATGGTTACAGGTGGTCTGTGGTTGTAAGGCCAAATTCTCTAAAACAAATTTGGAGGCGGCTTATGGTAGAGAAATTAACACTCAATTCTCTGTCACCAGCTCTGGTGGACATTCCTGCACTCAGCATGCCAATTGCACACTCCTTCAAAACTTGAGACATCTGTGCCATTGTGTTGTGTGACAAACTGCACATTTTAGAGTGGCCTTTTATTGTCCCCAGCACAAGCTGCATGAGGTCTAAATCAGCTTCTTGGTAAATCACACCTGTCAAGTGGATGGATTATCTTGGCAACGTAGAAATGCTCACTAACAGGGATATAAACACTTTCATAAACAACATTTGAGGGAAATAAGCTTTATGTGCATATGAAACATTTCTGGGATATTTTATTTCAGCTCATGAAATATTGAACCAACACTTTACATGTTGCATTTATATTTATGTTCAGTATAGTTCTATCTGCACACAGTGCCCTGTCTTGTGCTCCCAGAGTAATACAGTGGGGCAAAAAAGTATTTAGTCAGCCACCAGTTGTGCAAGTTCTTCCACTTAAAAATATGAGAGAGGCCTGTAATTTTCATCATAGGTACACTTCAACTATGACAGACAAAATGAGAAAAAAAATCTAGAAAATAACATTGTAGGATTTTTAATGAATTTATTTGCAAAGTATGGTGGAAAATAAGTATTTGGTCAATAACAAAAGTTTATCTCAATACTTTGTTATATACCCTTTGTTGGCAATGACAGAGGTCAAATGTTTTCTGTAAGTCATCACAAGGTTTTTACACACTGTTGCTGATATTTTGGCCCATTCCTCCATGCAGATCTCCTCTAGAGCAGTGATGTTTTGGGACTGTTGCTGGGCAACACGGACTTTCAACTCCCTCCAAAGATTTTCTATGGGGTTGAGATCTGGAGACTGGCTAGGCCACTCCAGGACCTTGAAATGCTTCTTACGAAGCCACTCCTTCGTTGCCCGGGCGGTGTGTTTGGGATCATTGTCATGCTGAAAGACCCAGCCATGTTTCATCTTCAATGCCCTTGCTGATGGAAGGAGGTTTTCACTCAAAATCTCACGATACATGGCCCCATTCATTCTTTCCTTTACACGGATCAGTCGTCCTGGTCCCTTTGCAGAAAAACAGCCCCAAAGCATGATGTTTCCACCCCCATGCTTCACAGTAGGTATGGTGTTCTTTGGATGCAACTCAGCATTCTTTGTCCTCCAAACACGACGAGTTGAGTTTTTACCAAAAAGTTATACTTTCGTTTCATCTGACCATATGACATTCTCCCAATCTCCAAGCTCTTTGGTCTTGGCCATAGTGGAGTTTGGAGTGTGACTGTTTGAGGTTGTGGACAGGTGTCTTTTAGGCTGATAACAAGTTCAAACAGGTGCCATTAATACAGGTTATGAGTGGAGGACAGAGGGGCCTCTTAAAGAAGAAGTTAGAGGTCTGTGAGAGCAAGAAATCTTGATTGTTTGTAGGTGATCAAATACTTATTTTCCTCCATAATTTGCAAATAAATTCATTAAGAATCCTACAATGTGATTTTCTGGATTTTTTCCCCTCGTTTTGTCTGTCATAGTTGAAGTGTACCTATGATGAAAATTACAGGCCTCTCTCATCTTTAAAAGTGGGAGAACTTGCACAATTGGTGGCTGACTAAATACTTTTTTGCCCCACTGTACATTATGTAACTGTCAAAAGGAAAGACTCATAAACTAAAGTTTTCCTTGTATATTTTTCTACCATAGAAGAGTCTGCTCTCCTTGTATAAAATATGGACGTATTCCCCTTCAATGGACTCTTTGTTGAAGTGACACATCTGGATAATTAAAGGGAGGTGAAACGTGGCAGTGTGTGTGTAGGCTGGTGGATTATTCCTACTGATGAATAGGCTGATGTGACTGAGAAGTCTGACTGACCCTCCCTCACACACACACACACACACACACACACACACACACACACACACACACACACACACACACACACACACACACACACACACACACACACACACACACACACACACACACACACACAGCTGGTCAAAGCACTGCATAAGTATTCATGTAAAAAATATATATTTAGACCAATCATGGGAATTAGCAGTAGAATACACAATGGTACAATTTGGTAAGTTGTTTAAGGTTTGGACATTACAATGTGTGTAAAACAAAAATGGCTGTGAAACACCACAGGAACCCTCAATCCCACATCCCCAAACAGTTTAACCTCCCATCCACCTCTTCCCAGCTTCACCTCATCCCACCTGCCAGGAAAACAGTGAGACCTCTCCTATATGTCCCACCAGTCCCAACCACTCCCCAGTACTGGAAGTCGTCAGCCTCCCCCAGCCACCCCCTTTGCCTACCATCATCAGCCCCCCCCCCCCAGACCTAACCCCACCCTCCTACAACCCCACCGCTCCCCTGCCACCGGAACCCGACCAGTCAGAAATATTAACTTATCTCACAGGTTCACAGTGGTAAAACCTATGGGAGAGAAATATTACTGTGCTTCAAGGCTTTCATTAATGTTTTTACTTTTCATTAATGTTTTATTTTGAAGATTGGATCAGAAATGTTCTCACTATCATCATGCTCTGTCACTCCCTCTTGCTTTTATTTAACTCCAAATGTATGTTCATGTAAAGTGAAGTTAGTGGGTTGAAGTTGTACAGAGCAGCAACTTAGTATGCTGTTCCTAAATATGAAGACCAGAACGTTGCTTCTGGTGCTGGGAAAAGGAACGTTCTGCAAAACTATTGGTTCCCCCCAGGCTCAGAACAGGAAGTGGCCAAGGACAGATACTCCCGTCAGAAAACCACAGACTGGGCTTTGTGCGGCTGGAATTGGGAAATGGTTATTCAGCTACAGATATCATGAACTGGCTGCACTGGACAGAAACTTTTATGTTGACTGTGTGGAGACAGACACATATCAAGACATGAGCACTGTCAGTGAACTGAAACGGTCTGCTACTGCTGATCAAACCATGCGCACTGTATTTAGTACAAGGTGGGACTGAAAAGAGAGGGGATGTGGGTTTTATGCTGATTGCACAGGGGTTTTGGATGTGCAGAAACAAATCATCTTCTCCTGGAAAGACTTCCTCTCCTTCCCTTGTCCTCTCACGGTCATACAGAGGGCTGATGGTCCTTGCACCATGGTAGAACCGGTAGAGTCAACACACAGAGGTGCCCTGCTCTGGTCCCCTCCTCTGCTCGCCTGCCTTGGTTCCCTGGCCCTCTGACCTGGCTCTACTGTCAGCAGCACTCACATGCTATGCCATGAGCAAGAGGAGTAGTGGAGAGAGGAGAAGGGTAGAGAGAACGACTGGAGAGAGGAGAGTGGCTGTGGAACAAGCCCAGGCTCAGAGTAATAGTGAACTGCGATGTGAATAACATTTGCTCCAGACTTTTCATGGGGTGATCAGCTCAATAACGGCAAAGGACGACAGCAAAATGGAAGCAAAGCGAAAAATGTTTATGCAACTAAGATCATTTGATGGTGTGGGAACAACTGTTGAATATACTTGTAAGTCTATGCACAGTATTCTGTGCATGGAGGAGAGCTTAATGACAGTAAAGGAAGAGGAATGGAGAGGTTTGATTTACTGTAGAACCAACTGGGCTCTACAGCGCAACCTGAGATCATTGAGTAAAGTCTGCAATGTGTGTAATTCTGTATCTGCGTGTGTGTGTATGTGTGTGTGTGCGCGCGTGCATACTTGCCTGTGTGTGTAGGGTCTGCCTTCCCTCAGCCCGACTGTGTAGTGCGCCAGGCAGGGTAGTTATATTTTATAGTGGCCAATTACAGTGAAGTAAAGCTGTACAGACCAATGATAGCAGCATGAAATCACCAGTCAGCCTTGATTAAAGGGGCATCCCTACAACTTACCCATAACCTGCTCTGAAACACACTACCTGTCACTATACACAGCCTGCTTTGAAACACAGTCAACCACTAGGATGTGAGGTCCTGAATGTGCCTAGTTACACATGAACGAGGAGAAGGCTGAATGAATAAATACAAAATAATATAAACTGTGACCCTGTAATGAACTTCGTCTGTTGTTTGTAGAGAGTCAGACCGAAATGCAGCGTGTAGGTTACTCATGACTTTTAATGAAGAAAATGCTGTACATGAAATAACTGAAAATACAAAAACAACAAACGAGTGAAACTAATACAGCCTATCTGGTGACTAACACAGAGACAGGTACAATCACCCACGAATTACAACGCGCACTCAGGCTGCCTAAATACGGTTCCCAATCCGAGACAACGAGAATCAGCTGACTCCAATTAGGAATCGCCTCAGGCAGCCAAGCCTAACTAGACACACCCCTAATAATACACACTCCCAATTAATACAAACCCCAATACGAAATACAACATATAAACCCATGTCACACCCTGGCCTACCCAAACAATGAACAAAACACAAGATACAATGACCAAGGCGTGACAGAACCCCCCCCCTAAGGTGCGGACTCCGGGACGCACCTCAAGAGCATAGGGAGGGTCCGGGTGGGCGTCTGTCCATGGTGGCGGTTCTGGCTCGGGACGTGGACCCCACTCCATAAATGTCCTAGTTCCTCCCCTTCGCGTCCTAGGATAATCCACCTTCTCCGCCGACCATGGCCTAATAGTCCTCACCCTGATCCCCACATAACTGAGGGGCAGCTCGGGACCGAGGGGCAGCTCGGGACCGAGGGGCAGCTCGGGACCGAGGGGCAGCTCGGGACAGAGGGGCAGCTCGGGACAGAGGGGCAGCTCGGGACAGAGGGGCAGCTCAGGACAGCAGGGCAGCTCAGGACAGCAGAGCAGCTCAGGACAGAGGGGCAGCCCGGGACCGAAGCAGCCCGGTACTGAGGGGAAGCCCGGTACTGAGAGGGAGCCCAGTACAGAGAGGAAGCCTAGTACTGAGAGGAAGCCTAGTACTGAGAGGAAGCTCAGTACTGAGAGGAAGCTCAGGCAGGTAGTAGGCTCCGGTAAATCCTGGCTGGCTGGTGGACCTGGATGATTAAGGTTGTCTGGCCGATCTAGAAGATCTTGGCAGACTGGCACTTCTGGCGGATCCTGGCAGACTGGCACTTCTGGCGGATCCTGGCAGACTGGTGACGCTGGGCCGACTGGCGGCGCTGGGCAGACAGGAGACTCCGGCAGCGCAGGAGAGGAGAAAGGCGCTGGCTGCGCTGAACAGGCGGGAGACTCCAACAGCGCAGGAGAGGAGAAAAGCTCTGGCTGCGCTAAACAGGCGAGGCGCGCTGGACGCGCTGGGCCGACTGGGAGCACTGGTGGCGCTGGACAGACAGGAGACTCCGGCAGCGCAGGAGAGGAGAAAGGCTCTGGCTGCGCTAAACAGGCGGGTGACTCCAACAGCGCAGGAGAGGAGAACAGCTCTGGCTGCGCTAAACAGGCGAGGCGCACTGGACGCGCTGGGCCGACTGGGAGCACTGGTGGCGCTGGACAGACAGGAGATTCCGGCAGCGCAGGAGAGGAGAAAGGCTCTGGCTGCGCTAAACAGGCAAGGCGCACTGGAGGCCTGGTGCGTGGTGCTGGAACTGGTGGTACTGGCGCGAGGACACGCACAGGAAGCCTGGTGCGGGAGCTGCTACCGGAGGACTGGTGTGTAGAGGAGGCTCTGGATAGACCGGACCGTGCAGGCGCACTGGAGCTCTTGAGCACCGAGCCTGCCCAAGCTTACCTGGCTCGATGCCCACTCTAGCCCGGCCAATAGGAAGGGCTGGTATGAGTCGCAGCTGGCTCTGCACCCGCACTGGAAACACCGTGCGCTCCATAGCATAACACGGTGCCTGCCCGGTCTCTCTAGCCCAACGGTGAGCACAGGGAGTATGCACAGGTTTCCTACCTGGCATAACTATTCTCCCTTTTAGCCCCCCCCCAATAAATTTTTTGGGGTGACTTTCCGGTTTCCAACTGCGTCGCAGTGCTGCCTCCTCATACTCGCGCCTCTCCGCTTTAGCTACTTCTATTTCCTCCTTGGGACGGCGATATTCTCCCGGCTGCGCCCAGGGTCCTTTTCCGTCTAATATCATCTCCCAAGACCAGAAGTCCTCATATTGCTGCTCCTCACAATTAACAGGGAGAGTAGGCTCAGTTCTGACTCCTGACTCTGCCACTCTCTCTCTGCGCTTTCCTCGTTACCTACGGTTTTCGCTCTGTATAGCCGTGCTTTCCTTTTCGATTCCCCACCTGTCGATTTCCTCCCACGTAGTATACTCCTTGCTTCTGTTGTCCATAACGTCCTCCTTCAGATCCTGCCAGTTCACACGCTGCTCGGTCTGTGAATGGTGGTGGGTGATTCTGTACCGAACTTCGTCTGTTGTTTGTAGAGAGTCAGACCGAAATGCAGCGTGTAGGTTACTCATGACTTTTAATGAAGAAAATGCTGTACATGAAATAACTGAAAATACAAAAACAACAAACGAGTGAAACTAATACAGCCTATCTGGTGACTAACACAGAGACAGGTACAATCACCCACGAATTACAACGCGCACTCAGGCTGCCTAAATACGGTTCCCAATCCGAGACAACGAGAATCAGCTGACTCCAATTAGGAATCGCCTCAGGCAGCCAAGCCTAACTAGACACACCCCTAATAATACACACTCCCAATTAATACAAACCCCAATACGAAATACAACATATAAACCCATGTCACACCCTGGCCTACCCAAACAATGAACAAAACACAAGATACAATGACCAAGGCGTGACAGAACCCCCCCTAAGGTGCGGACTCCGGACGCACCTCAAGAGCATAGGGAGGGTCCGGGTGGGCGTCTGTCCATGGTGGCGGTTCTGGCTCGGGACGTGGACCCCACTCCATAAATGTCCTAGTTCCTCCCCTTCGCGTCCTAGGATAATCCACCTTCTCCGCCGACCATGGCCTAATAGTCCTCACCCTGATCCCCACATAACTGAGGGGCAGCTCGGGACCGAGGGGCAGCTCGGGACCGAGGGGCAGCTCGGGACCGAGGGGCAGCTCGGGACAGAGGGGCAGCTCGGGACAGAGGGGCAGCTCGGGACAGAGGGGCAGCTCAGGACAGCAGGGCAGCTCAGGACAGCAGAGCAGCTCAGGACAGAGGGGCAGCCCGGGACCGAAGCAGCCCGGTACTGAGGGGAAGCCCGGTACTGAGAGGGAGCCCAGTACAGAGAGGAAGCCTAGTACTGAGAGGAAGCCTAGTACTGAGAGGAAGCTCAGTACTGAGAGGAAGCTCAGGCAGGTAGTAGGCTCCGGTAAATCCTGGCTGGCTGGTGGACCTGGATGATTAAGGTTGTCTGGCCGATCTAGAAGATCTTGGCAGACTGGCACTTCTGGCGGATCCTGGCAGACTGGCACTTCTGGCGGATCCTGGCAGACTGGTGACGCTGGGCCGACTGGCGGCGCTGGGCAGACAGGAGACTCCGGCAGCGCAGGAGAGGAGAAAGGCGCTGGCTGCGCTGAACAGGCGGGAGACTCCAACAGCGCAGGAGAGGAGAAAAGCTCTGGCTGCGCTAAACAGGCGAGGCGCGCTGGACGCGCTGGGCCGACTGGGAGCACTGGTGGCGCTGGACAGACAGGAGACTCCGGCAGCGCAGGAGAGGAGAAAGGCTCTGGCTGCGCTAAACAGGCGGGTGACTCCAACAGCGCAGGAGAGGAGAACAGCTCTGGCTGCGCTAAACAGGCGAGGCGCACTGGACGCGCTGGGCCGACTGGGAGCACTGGTGGCGCTGGACAGACAGGAGATTCCGGCAGCGCAGGAGAGGAGAAAGGCTCTGGCTGCGCTAAACAGGCAAGGCGCACTGGAGGCCTGGTGCGTGGTGCTGGAACTGGTGGTACTGGCGCGAGGACACGCACAGGAAGCCTGGTGCGGGGAGCTGCTACCGGAGGACTGGTGTGTAGAGGAGGCTCTGGATAGACCGGACCGTGCAGGCGCACTGGAGCTCTTGAGCACCGAGCCTGCTCAAGCTTACCTGGCTCGATGCCCACTCTAGCCCGGCCAATAGGAAGGGCTGGTATGAGTCGCAGCTGGCTCTGCACCCGCACTGGAAACACCGTGCGCTCCATAGCATAACACGGTGCCTGCCCGGTCTCTCTAGCCCAACGGTGAGCACAGGGAGTATGCACAGGTTTCCTACCTGGCATAACTATTCTCCCTTTTAGCCCCCCCCAATAAATTTTTTGGGTTGACTTTCCGGTTTCCAACTGCGTCGCAGTGCTGCCTCCTCATACTCGCGCCTCTCCGCTTTAGCTACTTCTATTTCCTCCTTGGGACGGCGATATTCTCCCGGCTGCGCCCAGGGTCCTTTTCCGTCTAATATCATCTCCCAAGACCAGAAGTCCTCATATTGCTGCTCCTCACAATTAACAGGGAGAGTAGGCTCAGTTCTGACTCCTGACTCTGCCACTCTCTCTCTGCGCTTTCCTCGTTACCTACGGTTTTCGCTCTGTATAGCCGTGCTTTCCTTTTCGATTCCCCACCTGTCGATTTCCTCCCACGTAGTATACTCCTTGCTTCTGTTGTCCATAACGTCCTCCTTCAGATCCTGCCAGTTCACACGCTGCTCGGTCTGTGAATGGTGGTGGGTGATTCTGTACCGAACTTCGTCTGTTGTTTGTAGAGAGTCAGACCGAAATGCAGCGTGTAGGTTACTCATGACTTTTAATGAAGAAAATGCTGTACATGAAATAACTGAAAATACAAAAACAACAAACGAGTGAAACTAATACAGCCTATCTGGTGACTAACACAGAGACAGGTACAATCACCCACGAATTACAACGCGCACTCAGGCTGCCTAAATACGGTTCCCAATCCGAGACAACGAGAATCAGCTGACTCCAATTAGGAATCGCCTCAGGCAGCCAAGCCTAACTAGACACACCCCTAATAATACACACTCCCAATTAATACAAACCCCAATACGAAATACAACATATAAACCCATGTCACACCCTGGCCTACCCAAACAATTAACAAAACACAAGATACAATGACCAAGGCGTGACAGACCCCTTATTGTTTCTCTTTCCGCACCCCCCTCTTCCTCTTGTATTCAGGTTGTGTAAACCAATTTTTTTATACAGAATCTAACCTTTCCTAACCTATCATATGATGTGGCTTCAGGAAGTGTCATGATTGTGCATATCGTAGATGAGATCTTTACCTCTTTCCCTGTACATTAATATACCATAGAGCTTGACTGAAATATATCTGCCTCTGAAACAGACTGAAAGACAGAGAAGAGAAAAAGCAGAGAGATTATCTGAAAGCTATAATTTGCTCCCAACTTCAGTCAGTGTTGAGATCTGGTAGTGATTAATGGGCTAAGAGGGTGACACCCACACACACACATGACCGGGGACAAACTCCCTGCTCTCCAGGATACCTACAGCACCCGATGTCACAGGAAGGCCAAAAATACCATCAAGGACAACAACCACCCGAGCCAATGCCCGTTCACACCGCTATCATCCAGAAGGCGAGGTCAGTACAGGTGCATTAAAGCTGGGAAAGAGACACTGAAAAACAGCTTCTATCTCAAGGCCATCAAACTGTTAAAAAGCCATCACTAGCCGGCTTCCCCCAAGTTACGTAACCCTGCACCTTAGAGGCTGCTGACCTATATAAATAGACTTGAAATCACTGGCCAGTTTAATAAAATGGAACACTAGTCACTTCAATAATGTTTACATATATTGCAGTACCCATCTCATATGTATATACTGTATCCTATACTATTCTACTGTATCTTATTCTATGCCGCTGACATTGCATGTCCATATATTTTTATATTCTTAATTCCATTCCTTTACTAGATTTGTGTGTATTGGGTATATGTTGTGTAATTGTTATTTTATACTTATTTGATATTACTGCACTGTCCGAGCATTATGCTACAACCGCAATAACATCTGCTAAACATGTGTATGTGACCAATAAAATGTGATTTGACACACACGCAGGCCACACAAGCACACACATGCGTGTGCACTGCACACACGCACATGCAAACATACAATTATATCCACAAATGATTCTTCTCTGGAAAACATAAAAATCTAAACATTTGATTCATTCAAGGGTATGAAAGTACAAGCTATGGCTGGTAAGAGCAATGCAACCTGGGCAGACAGGCGGGGCAAATTAACAGAAAGTAAAACAATGCAGAGAGCATTTTATTGGCCATACGTTCATTAGCTGGATCTGTGTATGTGTGTGTATGCAGCCATATGCTAGACAAGCTACCATGACCAGCCACATCAGCTTCTGATTACTGCCTCTCTAGTATCCCCTTAAGCCCATAACATAACATGCCATAGCAGATATTTCATTTTGATGGGAATGCATGAAATCCTAATCAAATGTAGTTGTTTTTTAAAATCCAAAACCAGAGCCAGGTGTAGGCATATAAAAAATAGGCTGTAAAGTTTCAGACTGTGACACAAGCGTGCCACGCATGCAGGGTGGGAGGGAGAGGAAACACTGGAGAGCACAGGACTCCATTATGTGCATTTATGTGTAATGCTAATGTGTGACACATGGCAGGGAGGGGAGAAGGGAAGATTATATACAATGATGGCTGGTCCTGTGCTACCTAGGATGAAGTCCAAATCAACAACACAATTGTAGGGTTCTGTGTGACACACACTCAAACACTATACACTCTCAATTGTTGTCACTCCCAGCCCTGATACTAGTGACCCTCTCCCTGACTGTCTGGCTGGTAAGACTATCTGGACTGTATTCAGCGTTAATGATACCCAGCTGGGCTTAACGAGACCTGAGAGAGAGAGCGAGAGACTGAGGGGAAGCGGCAGAGAGGAAAAGAGAGAAAGTAGAGAGAGAAAGACAAAGCAAGAAAGAGAGAAAGAGAGAGAGGGAGAGGAGAAAAAGGAGAGAGGTTTTAAACTGAACAGTATTGGATGGAGTTTTTAGAGTTATTTGAAGCCCTATGGAAACTCAATGGTCAGGTCCAAGAAGTTATTTTCCATTTCCCCCCATAACAGCAGCAGTCAGTCTGCGGACCATGGTGCATAAATCCTCTCAGAGCCCCAGACCCACTCTCACTCTGCCTTTCCCCATCCAACTCAATTCTTTACTACTCTGTTCATGTCAATATTACCACTTAAAGTACAACTTCTGCTACTTCAATAAATTACCCAACTACTGCTGCTGTAAGTCGCTCTGGATAAGAGCGTCTGCTAAATGACTTAAATGTAATGTAATGTAATGCTTCAATAATTTACCCAACTACTGAGGCTTCAATAAATTACCCAACTACTGCTGCTTCAATAAATTACCCAACTACTGCTGCTTCAATAAATTACCCAACTACTGCTGCTTCAATAAATTACCCAACTACTGCCTGCTTCAATAAATTACCCAACTACTACTGCTTCAATAAATGACCCAACTACTACTGCTTCAATAAATTACCAACTACTGCTGCTTCAATAAATTACACAGCTACTGCTGCTTCAATAAATTACACAACTACTGCTGCTTCAATAAATTACACAACTACTGCTGCTTCAATAAATTACATAACTACCTGCTGCTTCAATCAATTACCCAACTACTGCTGCTTCAATAATTTACCCAACTACTGCTTGCTTCAATAAATTACCCAACTACTGCTTGCTTCAATAAATTACCCAACTACTGCTGCTTCAATAAATGACCCAACTACTGCTGCTTCAATAAATGACCCAACTACTGCTGCTTCAATAAATTACCCAACTACTGCTGCTTCACAAAATTACCCAACTACTGCTGCTTCAATAAATTACCCAACTACTGCTACTTCAATAAATTACCCAACTACTGCTGTTTCAATAAAATACACAACTACTGCTGCTTCAAAAAAATACACAACTACTACTGCTTCAAAAAATTACCCAACTACTGCTGCTTCAATAAATTACCCAACTACTGCTGCTTCAATAAATTACCCAACTACTGCTTGCTTCAATAAATTACCCAACTACTGCTGCTTCAATAAATTACCCAACTACTGCTGCTTCAAAAAATTACCCAACTACTGCTGCTTCAATAAATTACCCAACTACTGCTGCTTCAATAAATTACACAACTACTGCTGCTTCAAAAAATTACCCAACTACTGCTGCTTCAATAACTTACCCAACTACTGCTGCTTCAATAAATTACCCAACTACTGCTGCTTCAAAAAATACACAACTACTACTGCTTCAATAAATTACCAACTACTGCTGCTTCAATAAATTACACAGCTACTGCTGCTTCAATAAATTACACAACTACTGCTGCTTCAATAAATTACACAACTACTGCTGCTTCAATAAATTACATAACTACCTGCTGCTTCAATCAATTACCCAACTACTGCTGCTTCAATAATTTACCCAACTACTGCTTGCTTCAATAAATGACCCAACTACTGCTTGCTTCAATAAATGACCCAACTATTGCTGCTTCAATAAATGACCCAACTACTGCTGCTTCAATAAATTACCCAACTACTGCTGCTTCAATAAATTACCCAACTACTGCTGCTTCACAAAATTACCCAACTACTGCTGCTTCAATAAATTACCCAACTACTGCTACTTCAATAAATTACCCAACTACTGCTGTTTCAATAAATTACCCAACTACTGCTGCTTCAAAAAAATACACAACTACTACTGCTTCAAAAAATTACCCAAGTACTGCTGCTTCAATAAATTACCCAACTACTGCTGCTTCAATAAATTACCCAACTACTGCTGCTTCAATAAATTACCCAACTACTGCTTGCTTCAATAAATTACCCAACTACTGCTGCTTCAATAAATTACACAACTACTGCTGCTTCAAAAAATTACCCAACTACTGCTGCTTCAATAAATTACCCAACTACTGCTGCTTCAATAAATTACCCAACTACTGCTGCTTCAAGAAATACACAACTACTACTGCTTCAATAAATTACCAACTACTGCTGCTTCAATAAATTACACAGCTACTGCTGCTTCAATAAATTACACAACTACTACTGCTTCAATAAATTACCAACTACTGCTGCTTCAAAAAAATACCCAACTACTACTGCTTCAAAAAATTACCCAACTACTGCTGCTTCAAAAAATGACCCAACTACTGCTGCTTCAAAAAATGACCCAACTACCGCTGCTTCAATAAATTACCCAACTACTGCTGCTTCAATAAATTACCCAACTACTGCTCCTTCAATAAATTACCCAACTGCTGCTGCATCAATGAATTACACAACTACTGCTGCTTCTAATAAATTACCCAACTACTGCTGCTTCAATAAATTACATAACTACTGCTGCTTCAATAAATTACCCAACTACTGCTGCTTCAATAAATTACCCAACTACTGCTGCTTCAAAAAAATACACAACTACTACTGCTTCAAAAAATTACCCAACTACTGCTGCTTCAATAAATTACACAACTACTGCTGCTTCAAAAAATGACCCAACTACCGCTGCTTCAATAAATTACCCAACTACTGCTGCTTCAATAAATTACCCAACTACTGCTCCTTCAATAAATTACCCAACTACTGCTGCTTCAAAAAATTACACAACTACTACTGCTTCAATAAATTACCAAATACTGCTGCTTCAATAAATTACACAGCTACTGCTGCTTCAATAAATTACCCAACTACTGCTTGCTTCAATAAATTACCCAACTACTACTGCTTCAATAAATTACACAACTACTGCTGCTCCAATAAATTACACAACTACTGCTGCTTCAAAAAATGACCCAACTGCTGCTGCATCAATGAATTACACAACTACTGCTGCTTCTAATAAATTACCCAACTACTGCTGCTTCAATAAATTACATAACTACTGCTGCTTCAATAAATTACCCAACTACTGTTGCTTCAATAAATTACCCAACTACTGCTGCTTCACAAAATTACCCAACTACTGCTGCTTCAATAAATTACCCAACTACTGCTACTTCAATAAATTACCCAACTACTGCTGTTTCAATAAATTACACAACTACTACTGCTTCAATAAATTACCAACTACTGCTGCTTCAATAAATTACACAGCTACTGCTGCTTCAATAAATTACCCAACTACTGCTTGCTTCAATAAATTACCCAACTACTGCTTGATTCAATAAATTACCCAACTACTGCTGCTTCAATAAATTACCCAACTACTGCTGCTTCAATAAATTACCCAACTACTGCTGCTTCAATAAATTACCCAACTACTGCTGTTTCAATAAATTACCCAACTACTGCTGCTTCAAAAAATTACACAACTACTACTGCTTCAATAAATTACACAACTACTGCTGCTTAAATAAATTACACAACTACTGCTGCTTCAAAAATTACACAACTACTGCTGTTTCAATAAAATACCCAACTACTACTGCTTCAATAAATTACATAACTACTGCTGCTTCAATAAATTACACAACTACTGCTGCTTCAAAAAATGACCCAACTGCTGCTGCATCAATGAATTACACAACTACTGCTGCTTCTAATAAATTACCCAACTACGGCTGCTTCAATAAATTACATAACTACTGCTGCTTCTAATAAATTACCCAACTACTGCTGCTTCAATAAATTACACAACTACTGCTGCTTCAAAAATTACCCAACTACTGCTGCGTCAATAAATTACACAACTACTGCTGCTTCAAAAATTACCCAACTACTGCTGCTTCAATAAATTACCCAACTACTGCTGCTTCAATTAATTACACAACTACTGCTGCTTCAATAAATTACCCAACTACTGCTGCTTAAATAAATTACACAACTACTGCTGCTTCAATAAATTACCCAACTACTGCTGTTTCAATAAATTACCAACTACTGCTGCTTCAATAAATTACACAACTACTGCTGCTTCAATAAATTACACAACTACTGCTTGCAAATGTAACACTACTACTGCTACTACAAATATCTCCATGGTCACACTTTATTTGAATTGTCCCATACAGATGGTCATCCTTTACAAACAAACTATCCGTTGATAAGCAACTGGTTTAGAATTAGGGTTAACGTA